>NW_015506037.1:128776-153732 GCF_001515645.1 Sinocyclocheilus grahami | reverse complement strand
AGACCAAAACATGCAGATGAGCTGAAGGCCACTGTCAAAGAAACCTGGGCTTCCATACCACCTCAGCAGTGCCACAAACTGATCACCTCCATGCCACGCCGAATTGAGGCAGTAATTAAAAAGCAAAAGGAGCCCCTACCAAGTATTGAGTACATGTACAGTAAATGAACATACTTTCCAGAAGGCCAACAATTCACTAAAAATGTTTTTTATTGGTCTTATGAAGTATTCTAATTTGTTGAGATAGTGAATTGGTGGGTTTTTGTTAAACGTGAGCCAAAATCATCACAATTAAAAGAACCAAAGACTTAAACTACTTCAGTCTGTGTGCACTGAATTTATTTAATACACGAGTTTCACAATTTGAGTTGAATTACTGAAATAAATGAACTTTTCCACAACATTCTAATTTATTGAGATGCACCTGTATATGATTTTAGATGAGCAGATCTGTTATTGATTTAATACTGGTGTTTAATGTACTATAAAGTCGCTCAATTCATAACTTTTAAAGCACCGCCTTCAAAACACAGCTTATGTAACCAATCCACAGTATTCAACAATAAATTTCAAGTCTGTCAGACTTCAAATCGCCTGCTGTGAGCAATTGTCCTGTCATTATTCATAATCCGTAGGTCTCGGTTTTTATGGCGACTATCAGCTAATAGTTTTGTGCAATAAAAAAGATATTCAACCTAATTGCCTGTCAGTTACCATATTAAACAGCTACATGTTCTCAGATTCAGACATCGCACTCTTTTTCGGCACCATGAGAGTTGCATTTTTAAGACAGTGTGTCAAGTTTGAAGCACTTTCAAAACTAACTTTTAAAAACATTAAAGGGGTAGTTCACCCAAAAATGAAAATTCTGTCGTTAATTACACACCCTCGTGTCATTCCAAACCTCACCATAAAACTTCCTTCATCTTCGGAACACAAATTAAGATATTTTTGATGAAATCCGAGAGCTTTCTGACCCGGAACTACCATGTTCAAGGATCAAGATTGAGGCTTGTGAAAAAGTATTCTCGCAGCTTCATAAAATTAAGGTTGAACCAATGATGTCACATGGACTATTTTAACGATGTCCTTACTACCTTTCTGTGCCTTGAACGTGGTAGTTGTGTTGCTGTCTATGCAGGGACAGAAAGCTCTTGGATTTCATCGAAAATATCTTAATTTGTGATTAACTAAGATGAACCAAGGTCTTACGGGTTTGGAACAACATGAGGGTGAGTAATGCGGAATTTTCAATTTTGGGTAAACTATTCATTTAAGGCTTTTTATCCTCCTTTAGCTGTTTTTAAAGCATGAACATCTCCTAAAAATGCCATCTCAACAAAATCTGTTGGACCTTAGTTATACAGGGTTCCTTTAAGCAACCCAACAACTAGTTGATTTAAAAAATATCAAACCTTTGCCATTTTAACTTGTCATTATACACTCAGCCAACTGGTTTCTGATGTTTTCAGCAGGAAAAGCATCTGTTAATACTCTGAATATTATGTTTACCTTCTGTGCATTTTCGAACAGATGGCTACATGCATCAGCTTTGTGAAGTCGAAACGCCCCAGGATCCTCACGCGCCAGAATTCAAGGCCAGTCACGGAAAGGGAGATTGCAAAGCAGTCATATCAGGACTGCTGTGCGGGAAGCTCATGAGATGGGAGGTGACCTTTGACATCCAGCCTTACCTGAAAGGCCGAGAGCGGGAGGAGAAAGTTTACGAGGACCTGTGGAACGAAACCTTTCATCACCTGGCGGGACGCTCCATTATTCAAGACTTTGAACACATGGTGGATAAAGAGTGTGAGATTGAGCATGGTACAGTCGAATTACCAAATATTAAAACATCCAACTTGCTTGAATATCTGACCAAATCCCTCTATGTCATTTCTTGTAGGTTCTGGGAGAAGGTACCAGCTTTACGCCATCCACACGAGCAAAGCCTGCAACATCTTAAGCAAATACACAGCGTTTGTACCTATCGATCTGGACAGCAATGAATATTTACCCACCTGCATTGAGTACAGCCATCCTGGTAGGTCATTCTTCTAGTTCATCTGAGCTCACAAGGCCTGGCAGTTGCAATCATTATGTCAAAAGACACTCTTCTCAGGAAGAAGAAATCAAGGAGCAGGGAAACAGATGAAGCAGTCGCTCCTGGCTTAAGCACACAATTAGATTATTGTAATGACTCCTTGTGTATTTGTTTATCTCCAGGGGATGATCATAAACGAAGTTCGCACTGCAGTTCTCGTCCCGTCAGCAGGAAGAACCGTGGTTACTCTGTGGGTCTGGGTCGCTCGCAGTCAGGAGGTTTGCCTGGGCAAGAAGATGCAGCGTTATGCTACAGTAAGATTGATGACAAAGTACTGACAATTGGCTTGTTTACAAGTGTGGAGTAAAAAATGGATGGATCATAAAAGACTTGATTTTTATATTGCATGAAAGAGACTGAAGCTTGGTTTAATTTCATTTCTTATTCTTTCATTTCTTCTGGCTGTGAGTCTATGGCAATCCCTAGAAACATTTGGTAAAAAGTTATGAAATTTGGTACATTTATTGAGGCGAGTATCAACTTTTATCATACCCAATTTTAAACTCTCTAGTGCCACCAACAGGTCAACGTTCACATTTTGTCTTAAAAACTAACAACCGGTCGTTAGACTTTGAGTCAGACAATCTTGAAACTGAAGACTTCTGATATATGAAACTGCTTAATGCATTAACATATTTGATGGTGAGGATGCCAAACAGGAAGTGAGATTGAATTTTCCAATGCTTTGGTCTATTGAGTGCATTAGGTGGCAATGAAAGTTGGCACCCAAGCAGTTCATTGACAGTGCCACTGGTTAAATGTCACAAAAAGGCTCAAAAACATAAATTTGGGATAACGTGGCTTACAGTCAAATATGTATACAATTTTGGGGAATTTTGAACAGTTTCACATACTATTTTGTGTACAGACCTCAATGACAAACTATCAAATCTTCACCCAGAGGTCCAGTAGCCTCATAAAACCAAACCAAAAACACCCACAAAACTTTAACACAAAAATATATATGTGTTGTCAGAGTATTCTGACAATAAAATATCAATTTGATGAAAGGTTGGTCAAAATATACACTATACTGCTCATAAGTCTGGGGTCAGTATACATTTTTTTAAA
The DNA here is from genome assembly GCF_001515645.1 of Sinocyclocheilus grahami. NCBI lineage: Eukaryota > Metazoa > Chordata > Actinopteri > Cypriniformes > Cyprinidae > Sinocyclocheilus > Sinocyclocheilus grahami. Next base: position 150,560 of record NW_015506037.1, on the reverse strand, counting down.
ATAAATTTAAAAAAAATTTCTTCCGTAAATCTATTAAATTGGTCAAAAGTGACAGTAAAGACATTTATAATGTTACAAAATATTTATATTACAAATAAATGCTGTTCTTTTGACAAATGTAAAATGCATCACAGTTTACAGAAAAATATGAAGCAGCACAACTGTTTTCAGCATTGATAATAAGAAATGTTTCTTGAGCACCAAATCAAAATATTAGAATGATTTCTGAAGGCTGGCATAATGATGCTGAAAAATCAGCTTTACATCACAGGAATACTTTACATTTTAAAATATGTTAAATATATAGAAAACTACTTTCACTAAAATCTCGAGCAGGGGTGCTATGAACAAACAAATGTGCATGTTATTGTAAAATCTTCTTGAGTGCACATAAACTATCATCAGCTCAGACCCATTTACAAATGCATGTATGGATGTGATTCCTTAATGCTAGTTCAGATAACAGCTTTCATTCCAAACTGATGTCAAAAGGACTTGTGTCTGCACCCTAAAACGCTTCTTTGCTCTATGTACGTAGACGATTCATCCCAAGCCCCCTGCAAAACACCCTCATCATCCAGCTGGGAACGATGTAGCTCTTCTGAAGGTACTTTTCTCTAACTGTCTGGATTCACTTAGTTACTTCATTTATTATAGTCATCAAGCGTAGCGTTAGTTCTGGCAGGTCACGTTAGTCAAGCTTGCATCAGCTGACTCTCAGTTGATCCCCATCAACCTATGGGAATACGACACCTATCTAAGCATTCATATATAAGGTCCCTCAGTATTATCAGCAGTTTTCGCATTGCTCAATAGCTAATTACCCTCCTCCATCCCCAGCTCCTCCTTTGTCAGTCAGGATTCAGCCTTCTGATTCTCCTTTGAATCAGACTAATTCTAAAATGTGTACATAACATTATTGAACTTTAACGATATCTGCAATAAATTTATTTTGATTCTGTTCTGTTTACCCTCGGGGGGTTATCGCTGCTCTCCCTGCTCTCATCCATGCTAGAAATGGATGCGCAGGGAGTTCTTGCCCAGAACAACGTGGCTTACAGTCAAATATGTATACAATTTTGGGGAATTTTGAACAGTTTCACATACTATTTTGTGTACAGACCTCAATGACAAACTATCAAATCTTCACCCAGAGGTCCAGTAGCCTCATAAAACCAAACCAAAAACACCCACAAAACTTTAACACAAAAATATATATGTGTTGTCAGAGTATTCTGACAATAAAATATCAATTTGATGAAAGGTTGGTCAAAATATACACTATACTGCTCATAAGTCTGGGGTCAGTATACATTTTTTTTAAATAAATTTAAAAAAAATTTCTTCCGTAAATCTATTAAATTGGTCAAAAGTGACAGTAAAGACATTTATAATGTTACAAAATATTTATATTACAAATAAATGCTGTTCTTTTGACAAATGTAAAATGCATCACAGTTTACAGAAAAATATGAAGCAGCACAACTGTTTTCAGCATTGATAATAAGAAATGTTTCTTGAGCACCAAATCAAAATATTAGAATGATTTCTGAAGGCTGGCATAATGATGCTGAAAAATCAGCTTTACATCACAGGAATACTTTACATTTTAAAATATGTTAAATATATAGAAAACTACTTTCACTAAAATCTCCAGCAGGGGTGCTATGAACAAACAAATGTGCATGTTATTGTAAAATCTTCTTGAGTGCACATAAACTATCATCAGCTCAGACCCATTTACAAATGCATGTATGGATGTGATTCCTTAATGCTAGTTCAGATAACAGCTTTCATTCCAAACTGATGTCAAAAGGACTTGTGTCTGCACCCTAAAACGCTTCTTTGCTCTATGTACGTAGACGATTCATCCCAAGCCCCCTGCAAAACACCCTCATCATCCAGCTGGGAACGATGTAGCTCTTCTGAAGGTACTTTTCTCTAACTGTCTGGATTCACTTAGTTACTTCATTTATTATAGTCATCAAGCGTAGCGTTAGTTCTGGCAGGTCACGTTAGTCAAGCTTGCATCAGCTGACTCTCAGTTGATCCCCATCAACCTATGGGAATACGACACCTATCTAAGCATTCATATATAAGGTCCCTCAGTATTATCAGCAGTTTTCGCATTGCTCAATAGCTAATTACCCTCCTCCATCCCCAGCTCCTCCTTTGTCAGTCAGGATTCAGCCTTCTGATTCTCCTTTGAATCAGACTAATTCTAAAATGTGTACATAACATTATTGAACTTTAACGATATCTGCAATAAATTTATTTTGATTCTGTTCTGTTTACCCTTGGGGGGTTATCGCTGCTCTCCCTGCTCTCATCCATGCTAGAAATGGATGCGCAGGGAGTTCTTGCCCAGAACAGAACCATACCACCAACTGTATGCTAATTATCAATCATCTTTGACGATAATAGTGGTCCTGACAGAATTGCAGGTGTTCAAGCATGTGAAGCCATCACAGCAGCATTAATCACTCAAGTTTGTAGCTGCTGAATTAATTAATTCGATTTGATCTAGAGGAGCACAGGCAAATTTATTGAGTGCTCTTTGCCTTGGAGTGCAGAGTATCCAACTGTATGCTAATTATCAATCATCTTTGACGATAATAGTGGTCCTGACAGAATTGCAGGTGTTCAAGCATGTGAAGCCATCACAGCAGCATTAATCACTCAAGTTTGTAGCTGCTGAATTAATTAATTCGATTTGATCTAGAGGAGCACAGGCAAATTTATTGAGTGCTCTTTGCCTTGGAGTGCAGTGTATTTGTTTGGGTGTGTGTGTGTGCTGGGCCATAGAAATCATCAGAATCCAACCTGCTCTCTCTTTTTCAGCCTCTCAAAGGAGTCCATCGGTGACCTCCGACCCCTCGCAGAGATCAGTTGAGAGCCTTTTCTCCGCCAGGTGGGTGTAGACAGAGGGAACGAGAAGGGGGAAAGAGCAAACAACATCCACAAATCAAGTTACACTATTTAAAAACACTGTAATTCACAGAACAGAAATGAATAATTCAGCAGTTTGCGTCGCTCCTGCGCCATTGTTTTAAATCATGAGTCGAATTTGCATTTTGATTGCTTTTGGTAGTCTGTTGGGTACATGCAATGAGTTCAACTCTCAGAGAAGACAGACATTCATTAGTCATTAAAAAAATGTAAAGACAGGAGATGCGTAGACTGACAATACGACAAATTTGCGCAGGTATCTAGGCGATTTTGTAATCATTTTGTTGTTATATTTTGTTGTGAAGTACATAATGCTTTTATGAATTATTTTTTCTTATAATAATTATTTTTATTTATTTATTTTTTTTATTACAATTAAATGAATCAGTGTGACAATTATCTCCTGGCAAGTGTTTGCTCTCTTGACGTCAATGGTTTTGCTATTAGCATTTTCCTTTAAAAAAAATTAGTCTAAACTTCTTGAGTATGAAGTGAAGGATACTCCAGCCTGAAGAAGTGTGAAAATTAAAGGATGTTAGTCACAACCACTCAGTTTCAGTTTTAATTAACGCTTGGCTTTAAGAAACACTGACATCATATGCAGAGGGTAAATTAACTGCAGGGTGAATACTGTATCACTGAATACTATAGGCTTAGCTCATGAATATTAATAAATATTAATTAGGACATGCACCATAAATAAATAGTTTATGTAATGTATTAATCTTTGATAACTAATTGGTTCAAATCCGGCCTGGATTATATCCTAATCCAATTCCTATACAAATTCCTATATTTTAAGTGCATAAAAACAACATTTAAAACAAAAGATAGATGGTACTCCAGGCCCCAAAATAAACACTTCACTTTCGTGTCTGGATTCTCTTTCATAGTTTTACCTCTCGCTGTCACTTGAAAGGTCAGCCGAACTAATGACCAAAACGTGAGGAGCGGCGCTATCAGGGATGTGTACACACCCCGCAAATTAAAGGATGTGAAGGGGCAGATTTCATCAAGAAAAAGCACTTTAGACGTGTCTGTGCATTTAATGACGATAGTGAGGCACCGGAGTAAAAGGTGTTGTTTCTTTTTGCCTCCAGCAAGCTGAGCCTGAGCAGGACACGTCTCCTGACGAAAGCCGCCAGGGGCTTCATGAGCCGGTCGCAGAGCAAAATCAGCAACTCAGTAGGAGAGAGCGAAAATGACAACAAGGACTACATCCCTCTGGTTTTTGTCACCATATTCTACTTTCAGGATGTTGTTGCACTGTGGTTTCAGTAGAACATACATTTGAAGTCAAAATGAAATTGAAATTGCCCCTATTAAAGGAGTGGTTGATTGCGATTTCACTTTTTAACTTTAGTTAGTGTGTAATGTTGCTGTTTGAGCATAAACAATATCTGTAAAGTTAACGGCGCTGAAAGTTCAATGGAAACGGAGATATTGTCTTTTAAAGAAAAGTCTGTTTAATGCCTACAATTACGATTGGTAGGGACTACACCAAGCTACTTCCCTGGTTGGTGACATCACAAACCCTGAAATTAACATAAACCCCACCTCCAGGAACACGCAACAAAGGGGGCGAGGCTATGTTGCACGGCTTTTCCACTGGAGCACATGCAACTATTGCCCGTAATGGTAAAGGGCATGACGTTTCCGGACAACGTGCAATACGCGGTTAGCGAATCACAATACACTGGGCCAGCTGAATATTTAGGAGTAAGTGGTATCATAGAAACAGGAAGTCAACCGGCCGTTCAAATGACAATGGAGACAGTGGCGTAGAATAAAGGTAAAATATATGAAAAACAAGGCTTTTTTTTTTTTTAAACAAAGCATGAAGACATGTTACACTGCACCCCATTAACACAATCAAGCCTAGAAAAAAAGCAGTCAACCACCCCTTTAACTTTTTTAATGCATGTTTTATATATATACATATATATTAGTGCTGTCAATCGATTAGAAAATTAACTAATTATTTGCAAATTTTTTCGGAAATTAATCGTGATTGCAATATTTTCACATTCAATCTTCAAATGAATGTAGAAACAACATAAAGATAGTATATTTTTAATATTTGTTTAATGGCACCGTTTTTATGACTGAAGACAAGTGTCACTGATACCAATACTACTGATGTCTCTAGGAAATTGTTCTCGTTTTCCTAATATTTAACCACTGACTATAGCCATTCAACATCACCGTATAATTGAGAGCTATCAAGTTTAACATTTATTAGACTTTAAAAAATAACTACTTCTAATTTAAGTGAACTTAAAACAATCTTCACATAAACCCATTATAATTAATGTCATATTTAGCTACCTGTGCCCAGCAAGTAGGAAATATACAGCAACTGAATAAAGTTATCAAACACTAAATTCTAAAGTGAATATAGATGAATCCTTAAAGCTACAACAATTATTGATTTCCTCTATTTTCTTTTGTTCTTTGATTAACAGACATCACAGCAGCTGGGTTATTGGGTTGTTTGGCTGCTATTACTTTAAGAGCTGCCGCTGCTGAACTTGACGCAGATTTGACACGCATTGTATTTTCAAAGTGTGCGCTGCCGCATTTGTGCGTGCAATTGCACAGCACGCTGTACAAGCACAGTATAATGGCTGACAGGACAGGAAATTCGTTTTTACTGACATCTGGCCTGACAAAACCTCATCTGACGCTCTTAGTCACCTGTACTGTTTCTGCGCTCGTTTGACTAGCGCCTGGAGCTGAGGTGAAGTGGAGTGCGCGTTTGAAAAGTCTCCCTTTTGATGTGGTCATAAAGACATTCTGCATCTAAATAAACAATTCTTGTCAAGAAAAAAAAGAGACAGAAGCAGCAGTGGGGTGGCCCAACCCCGCCCCTGCGTTAACTGAGTTAAATATGGTAATGATGTTTTATTAAGAAAGTTCGGGAGGAGCACGCTCAGATAATTAATCTAATTAACACGAGAGGAGCTAAATCAGTAATCAACCCAATTAACAAGATAAGAGGTGTACTGTATATATACACAGCAGACTTACCTCTGTTCCTTGACAGTTTTCCAGCATCCCTCCATCACCCCATCTCCTCTCTTAAAACTATTCCTATCCTAACCTGAGAGGGGAGGTTATACTCTGGGTTCAGGCCAAAATTCCGAGCTCGGAGGCCTCCCCTTTGGACAGCACGCCAAATACACATAACCTTTACTCTGTTTATTATATGTAAGTGTGAAGGAGACAACACGTTAGCTTTCCGCTTCTGGGAGACCATCTCTTCCTCCCTTCCTCGGGCCTCACGCGGCTTATCTGGCCATGGGCTGATGACTCTCAGCTGTGACCAATCAGCCCGTGATGAGCGGGTGCCGGTGTTCCTCGTCCGTTTCCAGGGCAACGCTGATGTGAGCTCGGGACGCTCGTCACAATATATATATATATATATAATTTATTTTTTTTTCATTGTGGAAGTAAATGAGTTTCATGTTGACTTCAATAGCGTGTATTGCATCCACTCGCCTCATAACCTATAAATAGCTGGTCAATACTCACCCTTCACACAAAGGCAGTCTTCTTTACGTATAGTGAGTAATAGATCTGTTGACATTTAACAAGCACCGATCAATATCTCATAAACGCTAAGTCTGGTTAAATGAGATGTACTATTTGAGAAGACTATATTGGTCATGGCAATTACTCAAAGTAAACGGTGATGAGGCGTAACAAAATCAGTAGAGCGTATTTTTAAGGCTAATGTAATTGACAATGCCTAAAGACCTTAAATGGCTCATTGAAGTTCCGTCTCTGAGCTTGTTTATATGTTTGAGCACTGATTAAGTAGACATTATGGTTTCTACTTCCTGTTGCAGGTGTCATTGCAGCTGTCTTGTGGGGCGTTCATGTTGGACAGTGCCTTGTGTGATGCCATCAACGTGCCCATGGACAAGCTGAAGTGGACGTCGCCCTTCACCAGCCACAGACTCAGCCTTACTCACGTGTCCCACTCCGGCTCCCGCCGCTCCGAGAGTCTGGAGGTCCACCACGGCTCCTCGCCTCCTCCAAAAGACTCAGACTTCAACGAATGCGAGGAGATGGTATCCCGCACGTCTTCTTCCTCATTCCAGGCCCGAAGCCCTCGGACGGAGGGCGAGCCTTCGTTGTTGAGTGGCTTCTCGTCGATGTCGACCGAAGCCCCTCCATCGCCTGTCAACTCTTTGTATGACAGCGGACGGGGGTCTGAGTCTGAAATCGCGGAGACACCCCTGCCGGGTTCACCCGGGATCCTGCGAAGGGCCGTGCAAGACACCGAGGGGATGGTGTGGGCGACTGCTGTTGCTCTGGCCTGGCTGGAACACAGTTCGGCCAATTATTTCATAGAGTGGGAGATGATCGCCGCCAAGGCCAGCATGTGGCTAGATGAACAGATCGTCCCAGAGGGCCGAGACCTGGCGTCGGTCAAAGCCACGGCCAATCAACTCTTCATCATCCTCAGACACTGGGACGAGAACCTGCAGCTCAACATGCTCTGCTATAACCCCAACAGCGTGTGAGGCCTGATAGGGTAGGGACAAAACTTCAAACTATGCGAAACGAGGGTTTTACTCGCCTTGAGTTGTTTTAATGTTTATTCTGTGGGTTTCGTTTTAGTTTTATGACTAGAAATCGTACCAGTATTTCATCCGCCGAAGGCCAGAAACATACTCTGCACAGGTACGTAGACGCCAATGTATTGCTAGCTTCCTATAGTATATATGTAACTTGTTTTCTTGCATTACTGTAGCAGTAACAAACTTGTAAAAGACTGTATCTGTCTCCTATTGAAAAAATATTACAGGAAGTAAAAAAATTACTCCCAGTTGTGAGGAAAGTTGTAGTTGTAAGAAATAGATGCACTTAGGATTTTATATTAGTTAATTTTTTGTGTTTTTATTTAAATTTTACATTTTGCTAAATTTAGTCATTTTAATTTTAGTATTTTTTGTGTTTTTTTTTTTTTATCTTACTATTTAGGTTTCATTTATTTTTATCTCCGTTAGTTGCCAACATTTGTAATTTTTCTTTAGTTTACGTTTTACATCACATTTTTAATTTTATATTTTATTTGATTAATTTAGCTTTATTTCAATGAACAAAAATGTTTTTAAAAGTTTTTAGTTTTAGTTAATAATAATAATAACCCTGTTGCGACAACAAGAAATAGTCACAATTGTGAGATATTAAGTCGTATTTTAAAAATTTAAAAATTGTAAAATAAAAAGGTACAATTACAAGAAATAAAGTCACAATTCTTATTATAATTTTTGCATTCTGAGGTGGAAACAGGCTTGCGTACAAATTTCAGTAATTGAGAGGGAATATTGTTTTATTGTTTAATATTTGTACCATTAATTCAATCACTGTTTTATTCATTTGGAAGTAACTAGGAATTAATGAGTGTAAATAGGTGCAATAGCACCCCTTGTGGCAACATTGACAATGCAACTCGTACTTGTTGAATTCTCAATCGACACATTTTAAAACTGTGAAATCGAGTTTGCATGCTGTAGCTAGAAGTGTTTGCGTTCACATATTTGCGTAGAGTATATTCTGGGCCAAACACCACCCAAAAAATGTGCATGTCTTTGCAAGATTGTTCGTATTTTTTATCTTGTCTCTGAAATAGTGACGTGCATATGGTTTAATAAACTGTCTGGTTGCTGCTTTGGAAGATTTTGTACCATAAACATTAATCGTACGAAGCCTTATAGTGACTTGTTCATTAGTTTGCGCGGTTGACTGCTACTGTATATGTGGCATTACAGACTGTTTTAGCTGTCAAGAGGATCCAGTGACTTATAAGATGCAGATACATGTATAACATCATGCAATGTACATTCGTTTGCCTTTACGATCGTTAAAGATGTCAAATCGTCGCTGGAACGACACTTTCAATTGCTGTAAGTGCTCTCCAGTCTTAAGTGCCTAACCCTGCAGAACTTTCTGGACTGTTGATATGAACGTTGTACTGTTACCGCAATGCGTAATTGATTATTTTTTCATTTTGCTGATTATATTTATCGCTGTGTATGTATTATTATAGTACTTTGTTGATGTCAGTTCAAAAATTTTACAGAAAAATTCTCAAAGATTGGCTGTAAATATATGTTTAAAAAAGTAGCCTAAATGAGAAAATACAGACGCTAGTGTATCTCTCGGTATATCGCACTGGTTTATTTCATTATCATACGTATTACTCCTCAGGTATTGGTCTTGAGTACTGTTGTCTAAGTAGATAAAAGTGGTTTGTGGAAAGATTCTTTTCTGTTCATTAGTTTGCGCGGTTGACTGCTACTGTATATGTGGCATTACAGACTGTTTTAGCTGTCAAGAGGATCCAGTGACTTATAAGATGCAGATACATGTATAACATCATGCAATGTACATTCGTTTGCCTTTACGATCGTTAAAGATGTCAAATCGTCGCTGGAACGACACTTTCAATTGCTGTAAGTGCTCTCCAGTCTTAAGTGCCTAACCCTGCAGAACTTTCTGGACTGTTGATATGAACGTTGTACTGTTACCGCAATGCGTAATTGATTATTTTTTCATTTTGCTGATTATATTTATCGCTGTGTATGTATTATTATAGTACTTTGTTGATGTCAGTTCAAAAATTTTACAGAAAAATTCTCAAAGATTGGCTGTAAATATATGTTTAAAAAAGTAGCCTAAATGAGAAAATACAGAAGCTAGTGTATCTCTCGGTTTATCGCACTGGTTTATTTCATTATCATACGTATTACTCCTCAGGTATTGGTCTTGAGTACTGTTGTCTAAGTAGATAAAAGTGGTTTGTGGAAAGATCCAACCTCTCTTATGCTCTTGTGACGGTGGCAGCTGGTTTGTGAAAAGTGCATTACGTCAGTCAGTTGTACTTTGTACTTAAGTGTCGAATTCTCTTCAAGTCATGTGTACTTGCTAGCGCAATGCTGGACTGTGTAACTGCATGTAATAAAGTTAATTGGATGAAAAATTGGGTCACTTTATTTCCACTATATAGGAGAAAAATATAAAACAATAAAATCAGTCTAGCTCTATTCACACTGACAGTGACGTCATGCAGTTTCGTTGTGTATTGATGGTTTTGGATGTCAATAATAGTGACTGAGTTTTATGCAAATATGCAATATGTAATGATGATGCAATGCAGTCTACCTAGCAACTTACATCAATTTAAAGGAATAAGTCAAAAATTACTATCGTCATCATTTATTCACCCTCATGTTGTTCTAAACAGGGTTATTCTAGCGAAATAAAACGTAATCCATAAAAATGTTTTACTTATAAAATAAAGTAAAAATGAACTAAATATATTTTATTTCTGCTAGTTGCCAATGCAACATTTCTCATTTTCATTTAAACTGAAAATTATATAAACATAAAAAAACATCAAGTTTGTTTTGTATATTTTATTTAAACTTACAAGGTTTATTTCAGCTGTCTAATACTAATACAACTAAAACTAATAATATGAATAATCATTTTAAAAAATCAAATTAAATTGAAAATGGAAAATAAAAAAAGTTAAACTAATTCAATTAATAAAAAACGAATTCAAAATATTAATATCTCGATGATATTAAAATAACACTGGTTATTTTGAAAAATGCTGGTAACCAAATGGTTTCAGGTCCCATTGACTTCCATCACATGAACAAAAAACATATGGAAGTCACTGGGACCCAAAGCTGTTTGGTTACCCACATTCTTCAAAATAATTATCTTCCTTTGTGTTCAGCAGAAGACAGAAATTCATATCAGTTTGGAACGACATGAGGGTGAGAAAATGCTGACAGAATTGTAATTTTTGGGTGAACTATTCCTTTAAAATTCATCTGTATTATATTAACTTTCTTAGACTGGCAGTTTTGACAACATGGGTATTGTAGCAGGTTGTGGAGCTGCATTGTAGAGCTTGTTTCCCCCTTTTTTGTCGTGCCTCTAACCTCACCAAAGGCAATACTTTTTGCAGCCAGTAGATGTTGCACCACACTTTCAAAATCAAGAAAGAAAGGGTGCTGTTTTTGACAGATTGCCGCATTTACAAACCGTACAACAGCTTGTTTCTGCTCTGTTCTCTCTCTTTCTCTCAGTAACACTTTGTAAAGTTTAAGCCTATTAGTCAGGCATTCATCAGGGAATTACACTGCAACTATAGCTGTCATCATGTTTGTGCAGCTCAAAACAATGAAATCTAGTGTCTCTTTGTTACTTGTGAAATCTCGCTCTTTTATGAGTCATGTTTGTCCTGCAGCGTACGCCCCCATTTAATTATATCAGTTACCACCCAGTGCAGTAAAAATGGCTTCAGGCATAAAGTCAGTATCAAAGAAAGAATTGTGATAGCTTGCTTTTGATGATGCTAATAATGCACGATGGCTAAAGAGAAAGAGAGAACGTGTGAGAGGGTTAGGAACCATATTTTTTTCCAATCTATTATTTAAAAAACACCAGAACCAAATGATTTTTAAAGACATTTGACTACACTAAAGGTTGAATCTTGAATGTTTAGCATCATACTAAAATACCGAGAGTGTTTCTTGGATTCACAGTGCTGCCAATTAATCCATGAAGCCTGACACATTAAATAATAGTCTAGAGATAATAAAAACATTTTTTTATGATCAAATCTCTATAGTTTTAATTGTAGGGGCAAACATATGCAGTGCAATACAGTGATGAATGAACAAATACCAACACATTTCTCAAAAGACTGTTGTATCATTTTGGATACTTACGTTTTAAAATGATTTTTCTATAAAATAAATAATGCATGCAGTGTGTGCCAGTCTTATACTTCTGAGGGCAAAACTTTGGGGGTCCCTGTCAGTGTGTTCATTTATCTAATATACTGACAAACATTCGATTACTTTCCCAACTGTTTGTTCACTTGAGACATAATTATCTGTGTTTAAAGGGATAGTTCACCCAAAAATGAAAATTCCGTCAGGACCACTATCGTCAAAATGATTGACACTTAGCATACAGTTTAGTTTGGCGGTATGGTTCTGTTCTGGGCAAAAACTCCCTGCCCATCCATGCAGCCTGTCATGAATGAGCAGGGAGAGCAGCAATAAAAAAACCCTTACTGTATGGTAAACAGAACAGAACAAAGCAGATATCATTAATGCACTTAATGATAAGTGTAACACATTATTCAAGATAAAAGGAGTCTGAATAAACTAGGAATAGCAGAAAGCCAAGTCCTGTCTGTGGTGAAAGGAGGAGTTAGGGATGGAGGAGGGTAATTTGCTCCTGAGCAAGTGAAAAAGGTGCTGAATAATACTGAATAGAGCTTATATAGGAATGCCGTGATAGGGGTCGTATTCCTTTAGCTAGATGTGATCAGCTGAGTCAGCCGATGCAAGCTTGACTCACGTGACCTGCCAGAACTAATGCTATATGCTTAATTTCTGTCCTTAATTACTCATGTTGTTCCAAACCCGTAAGACCTTTGTTCATCTTCGGAACACAAATTAAGATATTCTTGATAAAATCCGAGAGCATTCTGACCCTGCATAGACAGCAACGCGACTGAAATGTTCAAGGCCCAGAAACGTAGTAAGGACAATGGTAAAACAGACCAAGTGACATCAGTGGTACAAACATAATTTTACAAAGCTGTGAGAATACTTTTTATCTGCAATGAAAACAAAAATAACAACTTTATCCAACAATTCTTCTCCTCCAAATCATGAGTACCTCTGAGCCTTGTTTACGTGCAGAGGAAAGCACACACATGCGTCGTGGTACTCTCGATAATGGCGTGATTTGGAGGAGAAGAATTGTTGAATAAAGTCATTACATTTGTTTTCTTTGCACGTTTCTGGGTCTGGGAACATTTCAGTTGTATTGCTGTCTATGCAGGGTCAGAGAGCTCTTGGAAGGGTTATAGGCTAGCAAACCACTATAAATAATAGAAACAATGTGGCATGGTGTTAATTGTTGAAAGAAAAAAAATCTAAAGCAGGACTAAAATTCTATTAATTGCACAGCTCTAGTCATTAAATCATCTTTGAGAGCAAGGGGCCCCCTGGTGTTTCAGGTGCCCAATGCAACTTGTGTACTTCGAGTATATGGATGACCGGCACTGAATGTATAATCAATTAAACCTACAGTAAAAGATGCTTCAGTCCACAGTATTTCAGGTTTTCCAGCAAAGTTGTGATTATGTTGATCCTTTAGAGGCCTCATTTTTGATACATGAATTTCTAGGCAGTAGGCTTTGGAGAGTTAAAATATGTAATCAGTTATTTTCCAAATACTAAAAGAACTGTGAATGAAATGATTAAGGAAATGGAATTTCCTCCAGTATGTTCATAAGCTTCCCTTCAAAATTAGCGAGTTAATTCTACTTTGTATTTTTTTTTCCATAGTTTCTCCCTGGGTATTATCACAGTGTCATGAACCTGCTGCATCATGTAATGAGACCTGTAGTTGGTTGTGCGTGAGGACCGAGGAAATGTAATTATGCTAATATCTGTAGACTATTCGAGCAAACATGCTAAAGGAAACCCATTATGATTGTAAATGCAAGGCTGAGAAAAAACAATAATCATTGTAAGAAACAAACAGCCACTGACCACAAAGAATTACACATTGGCATGTCATTTCTCATTTATGAAAATGAGACAATTGTTGAGCTGTAAAATGAATGTGGATTTTTTGAGGAATCCGATGAGAAATGTCTCTGATGTTTGATTTCAAATCTGAGCACAGTTTGAGACATTATTGAAATTTCTTATGACACAATGTAGATGAGTTGTTTCTTCGTCAGAACAAATTTGGAGAAGTGTAGCATTGCATGGTTTGCTCACCAATGGATCCTCTGCAGTGAATGGGTGCCGTCAGAATGAGAGTCCAAACAGCTGATAAAAATATCACAATATTTATTTAGAACTGTTTTGGCTTATAAACAAGGTTTGATCTGTGCATATTTCTCTCCTGATTCAGACGAGAAGACTTTTTCACTGAAGAAGGCAATATTATGGACTTTTGGAAGTAACGTTTTGAACGTTTTTAAAAACATGGATTTGGATTTGTTTCTTATAAACACACAGCTTTTCACTTCACCAGATGTTAATTGATGGACTGGAGTGGTGTGAATTACTTGTGGATTATTGTGATGTTTTTATCAGCTGTTTGGACTCTCATTCTGACGGCACCCATTCAGATCCATTGGTGAGCAACTGATGTAACGCTAAATTTCTCCAAATCTGTTCTGATGAAGAAACAAACTCATCTACATCTTGGATTGCCTGAAGGTGAGTGGCCTGAATTCATTATCGAGTCAACTATTTATTCAGCTGTAAAAAATTATTATCGGAGTAACATTTTACAAGAAAATACAATTCCAGCCCTTCAGTGCTTCAAAATTTGTGAAAAAAAGTGAAAATTGTTCTGAAGGATATCCTACACCAGGGGTTTTCAAAGTCTAAGACAGTGGGCCTCCCTTTTGGCACAACTTACCCAATGGCGCGCCCTTTAAACAACGCCAAAATTTAAATATCTCTACTATTGATTAATATGCTTACAGAATTATATCCCTACATTAGTGAGCGGTATGCATTTGTTTCCGCGCTGCGCAGAGAAGACTCATTCGTGGTTGCAGTGACGTCAGAAACAGACAAAGGTCATCCTCCACTTGAAGACGTGAACGATATTTGTTCTTGATGAATGTCATAGCAGAAAATCCTGATTCGCACAAATACGTTGAAACGAATGGTAAAAGTTTCCTCAGTGCTCTTTGTCAGAGTTCAGGAAATTCATTTTGAACAGAGAGCCAGAAATGTCCAATGGAAGAGTGTGTAATCATTTGCTCCAGTTCATGATTACTAGTCAGATCAATCAAAGCCTCTTCGTCTTGTATAGACAGTGCGTCACTTTCTGCTGGCTTGAACTTGAATGGATTGCGAATCCACTCATCCTGGATTGTCTCGTTGGAAAAATAGTGTGTGAATTGCTGACACAGACCCCTTAGGTGTTCAGCGACCAAAGGCTGAATAGGAACCACTGTCGAGCGGTATGCTGGATCTTGCATGAAGTCAGCCAGCGTAGGAAACACGTCCACGCATCCTTTCTCCACACGAGTGGCCCATAGATCCAGCTTTCTCCGGAACGAGGACACTTGCTCAAATGCCGAAAACACATCGCAGTCTCTGCCCTGCAATGATGTATTAAGCGTGTTGAGGCGTTCAAATATGTCCGACAAATAAGCTAACCTTGCGATCCAGCTCGAATCACTCATGTGCTGCGCCAGTGGGGATTGAACATTTGACAGAAAAAGTAGTACTTCCTCACGCAAATCAAAAAGTCGTGATAGAACTCTGCCCCGAGACAGCCAGCGGACTTCGGTGTGCAGAAGCAGCTGTTTGTAATGCGCTCCCAATTCATCGCATAAAATGTGGAAAAGACAAGCATTTAGAGGTTGTGCTTTTATCAGGCTGACAATTTTCACAGCTTCGTCGAGGACACTCCGAAGATCATTTGGCATCTTCTTGGCAGCTAAGGCTTGTCTATGGATTGTGCAGTGGGTCCACATGGCTCTCGGAGCTACCTCTTTAACCCTCGATATGAGACCACTGTGGAGGCCCATCATTGATTTTGCCCTATCACTGCATATCTATCTCGTATAGTCTATATCGTTCTTTCTCACAAATTCATTCAATTTGATGAAAATGTGTTCACCTGTTGTGTGGGTGGGCAAAGGACTACTAAATAGAAACTCTTCTTGAATGTCCATGTTTTTCACGTACCGCATATATGTTAACAGCTGAGCGCAGCTGGCCACATCGGTGGATTCGTCGATCTGGAGTGCAAAAAATGGGCTGTGTCTGACGCTGTCTAAAACTTGCTCCTTCACATCCTGTGCCATGTCTGAGATGCGCCGACTTATTGTGTTGTCAACATAAAGGTCATGGTTCATCAGCTGGTCCTGTCCACGTAAATCCTAAACTCAAATACTGATCATCATATCGTCTTCTTTTGGGTTTAAGCCCTGAAGTTGAAGGCTTTGAATCGGGGGTCTCAGAAACCGCTCCATTGTATTAATAGGCATATACATATTGGCGGGCTTGTCAAACAGCAGCGAATTCACAGCTACGGCCTTCTGGGTGAAAAATGTTTCTCATATTTTTGAAATTATTTTTTTTGTATTGTTTAAATAAAAACATTTAAATATAATAAAAAAATACATATAATAATTTAACTCAATAATTATATTTTTAATTTATTATAATTTCCCCGCGCCTCCCCTGGCATGCTCTGGCGCCCCCCTGGGGAGGCACGCCCCACACTTTGAAAACCCCTGTCCTACACCAAATTTTGCACAATCTCGTTAGCATACAGGAAGTTAGGTTTACTGTTCAGAATACCGCATTCATCAGCTGTGCATTATCAATAATAAACCACTGATCCCAGGAAGTAAGAGTATGTCACCGACGGGAACTTTTGAAGTGTTATACTGATAGTCCCACTTGTATTACCCAACACTTTCACATGAGCAGCTACAGAGCTGACGGAGTCACCCTTGTGCTTCATTACAGATATTCTTCTCTTATGTAAAGCCTCTTACTTAGAAAGGGTTCATTGTGTGGAATGGGCGCATACTCAGCTTGACTTCTTTCACACTTTTGCACACACTCGTTTTTAATCAGCGGCGAGGTGTTATTTGATGTTTTGATAATGATTGCCGAGCGTATAAGGGTCAAAGATAAAACTGAAGCGGAATGGTAATGACAGGTCTGTAGTTAGCACATAAGAAATTAGAGACAGTACTTTTACGCTGTACAAAAACAAAATATATTTTATGCCATAGTGAGCGTGTTTCTATGGCAACTATAAGCATTGTTAAGCAGGCCTTGAATAACGTACTTGACATAAGAGCTAAAAAATGAAAAGAAAGTCATAGACTTATTAGTGGTGCATCATAGTACTATTGCCCATACTTAAGTGTTTTACTTATCTTATTAAAGAATAAATATATTTTTTTATATTGTCAGAGACTTTTTCACCTGGTGCTGTTTTCATTTTGTAAATATTTTTCATATGACCATGTTTAGTTTAAGCTCGAATTTATGAATTTGAATGACTGAATTGCATTTATGCTACCAATAAAAAAAATGCTGTGTTTGCTGTATATATAATTTCAATCTATATTTTATATTTATGACGTTTTTGATGCATATACTGTTATATGAATTGATTCTGGTAAATTTGTTACCATTGTAGTTTATGAGCATTTCTTCTTTTATGTGCACATTTAGGACATTTTGCTTCTATTCAGCTTTATTTGTGATAGTGTTTTTGAGACATTGTGGCAGTGAGTTTTACAGTTTTATTCTAGTATAATTGAGATAACAATTACTTATTATTATTATTAAGTTTTTTCTTATATTTTCAGTTTAATTTTAAAAATTTTAGAATTTTGTTGTTTTTTAGTTTAGTTACATTTACTATTATATTTTCATTAACAGTTTATATTTCAACTAATGGAAATGTTTTTATAACTTTTATATAACTACACTCTAAAAAATGCTGGGTTGTTTTAACCCAACTTTGGGTCAAATATGGACTAACCCAACTGTTGGGTTAAAATTTTCAATTACATTTTAAACCCAAAAGTTGGGTTAGTCCATATTTGACCCAAAGTTGGGTTAAAACAACCCAGCATTTTTTAGAGTGTAGTTAACTATGATAAACCTACATTATAACAATATGTCTATTTCTTTTGAAAATCTCATATTTTAGCACTGCAAGATCTATATAAGTTTAAGGTTTTCTTCTCATTGACAAAGTTAAGTTTCCTTCAAGAGTCAGTCAAAAGTGCAGTTTAATTTTAAAAATTTTAGAATTTTGTTGTTTTTTAGTTTAGTTACATTTACTATTATATTTTCATTAACAGTTTATATTTCAACTAATGGAAATGTTTTTATAACTTTTATATAACTACACTCTAAAAAATGCTGGGTTGTTTTAACCCAACTTTTGGGTTTAAAATGTAATTGAAAATTTTAACCCAACAGTTGGGTTAAAACAACCCAGCATTTTTTAGAGTGTAGTTAACTATGATAAACCTACATTATAACAATATGTCTATTTCTTTTGAAAATCTCATATTTTAGCACTGCAAGATCTATATAAGTTTAAGGTTTTCTTCTCATTGACAAAATTAAGTTTCCTTCAAGAGTCAGTCAAAAGTAAACTAAGACGGATCACTTTGAAAAACCATAACTGATTATGGACAGTATTTTGGGCACCGCTGTCATGGCTGAGGATAAAACCAATTTCTGTCGAGTTGTGACCTACTTCACTGACATTAGCGCCTAGCGATCAAACATCAGTCTTCTTATCTTCCATACATTGCCATGAAACATTAGTTCATTCAAAATTGAATTAATTAGACTGCTAATAGCAACTCGTCAACTGTCCGGTCCTTAAATGGCAGCTTGTTTGTGCTTTCCGACGACTGATGATGTGATTGAAACGTTTGGTTTTTCCGAAAACACGGCACTATAAAATGTCATCAGTCCCATTAGGCCAAGCTCAATTAGCGGAAATTCTCTCAGCGGGTTTCTCAGCATGACAATACGAGTAATCTCAAAGCAGCTTTCGTTTTGGACCCTTGTGCTCGTCGGGGGATCAGAGAGAAGCTTTAGCTCTTAATTAGCTGCAGTACTTTCAGCGCAGCGAGGCGGACGCCTCAACCGAGCGACATACACAGAGCTTTAATGATGTCCGACAAGTTTGTTTCCACTGGGGTTCAGGGCTGATGATTAGCTGCGAACCAGCGCTTCATTAAAGGACTGAGGTTTGATTAAAAGAAAATCTATAGAGGAAACAAGCCTGCCCTAAATGACTCTCAATTAGTCCACCTTCAGACCTGTAAATGGCAGTAATGGTGGAATTCATGTACTCTTTGTTATAACCTCCAACTCCACCTTTGAATCTCAACCTGCACTGGAGAATTAAGTAGTGCTTGAAAGTTAAGTTTTAAGATTCAGGTAAAGTTTTAAAGCAGGGCTGCCCAAACTCGGTCCTGGTGTCCTGCAGAGTTTAGCTCCAACTTGCCTCAACACACCTGCCTTTAAGTTCCTAGTATGCAGTAAGAGCTTGATTAGCTGGTTCAGGTGTGTTTAATTGGGTTTGGAGCTAAATTCTTCAGGACACCGGCCCTCCAGGACCGAGTTTGGGCAGCCCTGTTTTAAAGTCTGAAACCTGACCAAAAGGTGAGTCTATAATTCATAATAATGCTTCCTCCAGTGAAAAAGTTCACAAATTCACAACATATTTGTTTAGAACTGTTTAGGACTGTTTTTGCTTATAATCTGTGAATATTTCTCTCCTGATTCAGACGAGATGACTTTTTTTCACTGGCGAAAGCAATAGAGGTCTTGTAATTAAGATGGAAGCAACGGTTTAAAGTAAAAGAAAATGGCTTAAAGATGGATTTGTTTCTTATAAACACAGCTTTTCGCTTCACATTATGTTAATAATGGACTGGAGTCGTGTGGATTACTTGTGATATTTTATCGGTTGTTTGGGCTCTCATTCTGACGGCACCCATTCCCTGCAGATGATCCATTGGTGAGCAAGTGATGTAATAAGAAACACTTATATGCCTGAGATTATTACAGACCTGCTTAATTGAAATACATGACTGACAGCGTTTCAAACTTAACACATTGGTAAATGCAGGAGTGATTGCAATGTGATCTTTATTCATAATTAAAGGGAGTCTTTTCCTTTCACGGTTGGGATAATAATGATTGCCATGGGTGAATTTGTTAGTGGTGGCAAAACTTTTACACTTTATGAAGCTATGGAAGATCTGACCCATCTAAACAGCTCATTTAGACTTTGAAGAGTTATTCAGTCTAATAAGAGAGCGTAGATTAGGCCGTTATGCTGTATGGAGTGGGTGGTGTTTTTGAGCTCCATGTAACGTTTAACAAAAATATACTAGCAAACAGCTTTATCAGTAAATGGATATGCTATTGACATTTTTTTTTCTTGTTTCTAGGCAACCATTTTATGTGCTAGAGCTAAAGCCTTTTTTGAGTAACTGTTTGAAGAGCCCTTTTCTTAAGTGAATTGCCTCTGTCTTGTGTCTTTGTGGGAACATTCACATGGGTTATGACCCCAATGAAATGGAGATATTTTATTTGCAACTTTGATCCAAAGGACATTTTGATCAAGCAGTCATCTAATAGTCATGTAATTTGAGGGGAAAAGTTGTGGTGAACCACAGATGAGGTGCAATTTCCCTTACATGGATAAAAGGAGGATTTGTTGCAGATTAAACCGTACAATCATTCAGAAGGACCATTTTCTAGACTGCCTTTATTGATTTTCACAACATCAGTGCCCAGCTGAAACAAACCCCTTAGGTTAAGAAAACGTTTTTGATTATAACTAAAAGTAATGGATTTCTTAAAAAGATACCCTGTTGAAATAATTTATGCATTTAGCAGATGCTTTTATCCAAAGCAAATTACAGTGCATTCAGGTTATACATTTTTTTTTACCAGTATGTGTGTTCCCTGGGAATCAAGCCCATGACCTTTTGCACTGCTAACGCAATGCTCTACCACTGAGCCACAGGAACATTTAATAATTAATAAAATAACTAAATGAAATTGAAAAATGAAAATTGAAAATGAAAATTTTAGGTATGTTTTGAAGCATGGCAGCTGGTTTAAACTGGTCCTGAGCTGGTCCTAAGCAGCTAGCTCCTGCTCAGGACCAGCTCAAACCATGCTTCAAACCATGCCTAACCAGTATGCTGTTTTTTTTTCAAGTTAAGTCAAGTCAAGTACTTTATTGTCATTGTGTAACACAACAAAATTTCTCTTGTGGCAACCCCAAGGTGCATTTAAAATAAAAATACAAATGGTTAACAATACATATGCAAAAAAAAAAACATAGTTATCAAATACAAGATAAAATAGTTAATTATAAATAACTTATCATAGCGATACAATAATGATTATAAAAGAAGATGATGAAATTATCGTAAAACATTTAAAATTACAGTATGACAAAAAATGTCAGATACAGTGTTTATACAAACTGGCCAACACTGTTATAATAGCAACATTATTGAACTTCTTATTGAGCAGTAAGTCACACATTGTCGTCATAGGTTATTTTACACAATCAGGCAGAGAGATACCAGAGTTCATCAAAATTATTGCTGTTGGAAAAAAACTGTTTTTAAGTTTGTTTGTGCGTACCCGGATGGATCGGAATCACCTTCCAGATGGGAGGAGCTGAAACAAACTATGGTTAGGGTGAGTGATGTCCTTAATGATATTATTCGCCCTTCTCAGACAGCGGGTTTTATAAAGGTGATCAAGTGATGGTAGGTTTGTACCAACAATGTCCTGTGCTGTTTTTACAACCTGCTGCAGGGCTTTTTGGGCAGCTTTGGTACAGCTACCATACCAGGCTGTCATACAATTGGTCAATATGCTCTCTATAGTGCATCTATAAAAGTTGACAATCAGCTTCTGAGGAAGATTTGCTCTCCTTAACTTCCTCAGAAAGTAGAGGCGTTGTTATGCTTTGCCTACTATACATGCAATGTTATCCCTCCAGGAAAAATCCTCTGTGATGGTAACTCCCAGGAACTTGTAGCTGTGTACTCTCTCCACGACCTCATCCTTGATCATTACAGGGCTGTGGGTGATCTTTTTAGTGGTCCTAAAGTCCACAATAATTTCTTATGTCTTTCAGATGTTTAAGACCAGGTTGTTTGTATCACACCACGCTGTCAGGTTCTGAATCTCCTCTCTATATGCAACTTCATTGTTGT
>NW_015506037.1:100758-127560 GCF_001515645.1 Sinocyclocheilus grahami | reverse complement strand
AAGATGATGAAATTATCGTAAAACATTTAAAATTACAGTATGACAAAAAATGTCAGATACAGTGTTTATACAAACTGGCCAACACTGTTATAATAGCAACATTATTGAACTTCTTATTGAGCAGTAAGTCACACATTGTCGTCATAGGTTATTTTACACAATCAGGCAGAGAGATACCAGAGTTCATCAAAATTATTGCTGTTGGAAAAAAAGTCTATTTTTTGTTTTTGAGTCTATTTGTGCGTACCCGGATAGATTGGAATTGCCTTCTAGATGGGATGAGCTGAAACAAACTATGGTTAGGGTGAGTGATGTCCTTAATGATATTATTCGCCCTTCTCAGACAGCGGGTTTTATAAAGGTGATCAAGTGATGGTAGGTTTGTACCAACAATGTCCTGTGCTGTTTTTACAACCTGCTGCAGGGCTTTTTGGGCAGCTTTGGTACAGCTACCATACCAGGCTGTCATACAATTGGTCAATATGCTCTCTATAGTGCATCTATAAAAGTTGACAATCAGCTTCTGAGGAAGATTTGCTCTCCTTAACTTCCTCAGAAAGTAGAGGCGTTGTTATGCTTTGCCTACTATACATGCAATGTTATCCCTCCAGGAAAAATCCTCTGTGATGGTAACTCCCAGGAACTTGTAGCTGTGTACTCTCTCCACGACCTCATCCTTGATCATTACAGGGCTGTGGGTGATCTTTTTAGTGGTCCTAAAGTCCACAATAATTTCTTATGTCTTTCAGATGTTTAAGACCAGGTTGTTTGTATCACACCACGCTGTCAGGTTCTGAATCTCCTCTCTATATGCAACTTCATTGTTGTATGTTATGAGCCCAATGACAGATGTGTCATCTGCAAATTTCACCAGAATATTAGAATCATGGGTAGCTTGGCAGTCATGGGTAAAAAGTGCATAAAGGAGGGGACTTAGTACACACCCTTGTGGTACACCAGTGCTCAAAGTTAGGGTAGAGGATGTATACTTATCCAACCGCACTGACTGAGGGCAGTTGGTAAGAAAGTCCAATAACCAGTTGCACGTGGAGGATGTTAATCCTAGAGCATGAAGTTTGGTAGTCAGCTGGCTTGGTACAATGGTGTTAAATGCCGAGCTGTAATCAACGAAGAGCATCCTGATATATGTGTTGGGCTTTTCCAGATGTGAAAGAGCAGCATGCATAGCTACACAGATGACATCCTCAGTTGATCTATTTGCCCGATAGGCAAACTGATATTGATCTAGATCAACTGGTATAGAGTCTTTGATGAGTGATTATTAGTCGTTCAAAAAATTTAGCAATGACAGGAGTGAGAGCAATCGGTCGATAGTCATTAAGACATGTTATCAAGGTTTTTTTGGGGACAGGCACGATGGTCGTGGATTTCAGGCACGTGGGAACTATACACGAGGAGAGGGAGAGGTTAAAAATATTTGTACACACCTCTGCCAATTGGTCGGCGCAGGCCTGTAGCACACATCATCAGGGCCAGCTGCTTTCCTTATTATGTTGATGTTATTAAGTGCCCTCCAAAAACAAGGGGCTGTGAAAGCGGTTAAGTTCCTCTGCAAGGTAAGCATTATAATTGGATGTAATATGTTGTATGTCATTCTTCTTTTTATAATCCGAGATTGATTGGATGCCTTGCCACATTCTCCGAGGACTGGAGTTGTTGCTAAAGTCTTCATCAATCCGCCGTTTATACTTTAATTTCGCAGACCTGATGCCCCTCTTAAGGCTAGCTCTGGCAACTCTGTAAGCAGAGGTACTGTATCTCCTGATTTAAAAGTCTCCCTCGCCCTGATCAACTGTTTAACTTCATTGTCCATCCATGGTTTCTCATTTGGAAACACTCTAATCTTTTTGTCAACAGTGGCGTTATCCACACAATAACTGATATATGACAATACAGATGAAGTAAATGTCTCTAGATCTGACTGATGGGAGAATACATTCCAATATGTGTATTCAAAGCAGTCCTGGAGTTGGTTGATGGTGTTGAAGACTTTAACAGTCTTACAAGTTGGTCTGGCACTGTTAACCAAGGCTTTATATGCAAGGACGAGAAACAAGGAGAGATTATCTGATTGCCCAAGATGGGGACGTGGTATAGCTTTATAGGCATCTTTCATATTTGTATAAACATGGTCCAAGGTATTTTCCCCTCTAGTTTTACACTTAACATGTTGATCAAATCTGGGAAATACAGTCTGAAGATGTGCTCGGGTAAAATCCCCAGTGATAATAAAAACTCCATCAGGGTGCTTGTTCTGTTGTCCACTGATAACATTTGTACAATTGCTCCAATGCCATCTTAACATTAGCCTGAGGTGGTATATATACGGCCATAACAATCACAACAGTATATTCCCTGGGCAAGTAAAATGGTCGGCATCTTAGCATTAAGTATTCCAAATCCGGAGAGCAAAACTTACCAATCGCTGTTGAGTTAACGCACCAGGAATCATTAAAAAAATCACAGCGTCCTCCTCCTGTTTTCTTACCGGATTCGATCATTCTGTCGGCATGATGTAGCATACGGCCTGCTAGCTCCACTGCCGCGTCTGGTATGCTGGGGTTCAGCCAAGTCTCAGAGAAAATCAGAAGGCAGCAATCCTTTGTGGTTTTATGTGTGTCCAGTCGAAGCTCGTCCATTTTGTTGGTAAGTGATCTAGTATTCGCAAGAAAGACACTAGGGAGAGGGGTTTTATGTGGAGCAGCTTTTAGTCTAGCTAGTAGGCCTGCTCGTTTACCCCTCTTCTGCTTCCTCTCCCTGCGCCGCCTGCATCGTCTCCCTCCATGGATGGGAATCAACGATAATCCCGGCGATCTGCTAATCTCTTGTGGTAATGTTTCCAATTTGTGATAACCGCCTGTGTAGCTCAGGCCGATCTACAACAGCTTCTGGCGACTGTAGTGAGTGCTTGCATTTGTTTGTATTACGATGATAGTCAATATGAAAAACTTTAACATAAAACAGCACCTATGTGGGGAGCACAAAGCCGCAGCGTCTGAGTACGTCGCCATCATAATGGTGACTGATCCATTTCAACATGGTATTACGCCAAAAAATGAAAATTCTGTTGTCATTTACTAACCCTCAAGTTGTTCCAAACTTGTAAGAGTTTTGTTCTTCTGTTAGGCACAAAAGAAGATATTTTGAAGAATGTTGGTAACCAAACAGTTCACGGAAACCATTGACTTCCATAGTATGGAAAAAATAGAGTTTACATTTTTCGGGTGAATTATCCCTTTAACTTTAGGGTTTGTTGCAAGGTGCAAATCATCCTTTATTCACCTTAATGTGACTTTCTGAAGACAATCCTCACCACTCTTTTTAAAGGGATGGTAAAAATCACTCAGTGTTATCAAAATACTCACCGTCACGTTGTTCCAAACATGTATAAGCACACAAGAAGATAATTTGAAGAATGTTGGTAACCAAGCAATTTTGGTTCCCATCAACGTCCATTGTATTTTTTGTCCATACAGTGGAAGTCAACTGGGACATTAAACTATTTACTTACCATCATATTTCTAAATATCTCATTTTGTTCTCCAAAGTAGAAAACATGCCATACATGTTTGGTAAATGTTGACAATTTCATTTTTGAGTGGCGAGTCCATTTACAAAAGTGAATGAAGACTGCAACATGAAGCTAAAATAGCCATAAAAGTGGCTCAAGCACTATATTTCAAGTCTTCTGAAGTAATATGATAGCTTTGTATGAAGAATAGACCAAAAAGACAAAGTAATTTTTACAGCAGCTCTAGATCTTCTCACTGAGACGTAGGAATGTCTGATTCATTAGTGAATCATTTCTGTTGAATCAGATCTTTTGAATCAGTCAATTCATCTGGTTTGTGCAGTTGTCCAACACTCGAATGGGCTACTTTTATTAAGCTTAGAGGTTTTTTTTTTCCTTTTTGAAGTCTGAAGGTCTCAGTCTCCATTGCAATTGCACTGAAAAAAGTGTCCAGAATTTTTTCTTTTTGTGTTCAATTGAAGAAGCTTGAAACTTGTCCTTTTGAGAGATTCTTTTTATTTTTGTGTGCAACATGATCAGATGGTTGAGGAATGGTTTGTGGGCGGTTTGTGGGTGTGCCGCCTGAGGCTGAGACTAGCTCCAGGTCTGCTAAGTAGCGAAACTGTAAAACTAAATATCTGGAACCATAGTGAAAAAAAATTATTAATTATATTTAATTATTGTTTAAGTTTCACCCTGTATTTTTCAGGTAATACATAAGTATAAGGCTTTATTCCAGTTGCTCCATATTTAAATAACAGCTCGTTGGTATCTGTGAAGCATGTTTATCAAGCATGAGCTTGAGCTGTGGCAGTGCATTAACACTGTTGAACTGTTGAAACCTACACAGATGAATGTCTGACTGATCAGATGGGCCACAGGCAGGTGGCAGCTCTAAATTAACCAGGTTGGACACATGAACGAATACATTGGGCTTCGCTCCAAGCATCAAGTGTTGGTATGATGCTTTTCAAGAATGCTTTATGATATTTGATAGACTATTATTAATTTAGCAGTCTGGTTGTGTTATTGTAGACAATGCAAGAAAACACAAGATGTCTGCAAAGGGGAGAAGAAAAAAAAAATTGCTTGATGCGGAAGACACCGGAAGCCAGACCCATAAAATGTACCATGCCTGCTCTTATGGGAAAAATAAGGTAGATACAAAAACGAAAATTCGACATTTATTCATTCTAATTCACATTTTTGCATAGGATTTTAAAAAGGTCATATGATACGATTTCAATTTTTCCTTTCTCTTTAGAGTGTTACAAGCTCTTGGTGCATAAAGAAGATCTGTAAAGTTGCAAAGGCTAAAGTCCCAAATCCAAAGTGATATTCTTTATAAATGTTAAGAGTCAACCACGCCTACCTAAAACGGCTCGTTCTAACACGCCCCCACATGTCTATGTCACGATGTGGGAAGATTTGCATAACGCCACCCAAATGTTCACGCAAAGAAAGAAGGCGTAAATTTTATTCTCGCTGTAGTATTGTTGTTGCCACCGCTGCCATTTCGTGAAGGCGCTGTGTGTTTTATTGTGAAAGCGAAACTTTGTTTGGTCTTCCAAAAGAGGACGATATCTGCTTCGTAATGTCTGGAGCTGATCCGTGCTGGTCGCTGAGGGAATACATCAACTTCACGCTGTGGATCGCCGGATCGGCTTTCACCATGGATGAAGAGGAGTCCAGCCTGGGGTCGTCACATGTGGTTGCCGCAAGCCCGCCGGACACTCCTTCATCGAATCCGCCGGCCTCGCCATTCTCAAGCCCGCCGCCTCTGCTCACTCTAGCCAGTTGTGTGACGCTATGTTTCGTTGTGAAAGTGAAACTACTTTTTTTTGGAACTGGCCTTCCAAAAGAGGACACCACTAGAAATCAGTGGTTAAGTTGTATTTACAACACTGTTCCAGAACAGTACAACCCAAATATTCAGATGTGTGCTGCACATTTTACGGAGGATGAGGACTGTTTCTTGGGAGAGTAGCCTACAATGCCGGTGTCTGTTTATATAAAGTGGGGCAGATTAAACTTTGCAACGACAGTCTGACGTTTCTGACTCACAGCCTGTAAGTACGTTTTTTATATTTAAAGAATTTGCCACTGACGATTCAAACGCGAGTTTTGAGCAGTGTAGAGTAGCGCTTGTTGTTTGTCGTTTCTCCAGACATTTTATGTTTACGCAGCACGATATGCAACGCAACGTGTAAAAAGACAGCATAAGTCATTATAATCAGTAATTATGTCCCCACTGGATGGAACAAATGCCTCCATTTGTAATGGGTTTTATTGGTTTTGTCTTGTCACGCCGGGACACAGGGCATCACAGTATGGTAGGGGCGTAACATTTCTGTCACACGCTTGAGGTATTCAGCCAATCACAACGCACTGGATAGCTGGCCAATCAGCGTCCCCTCACTTTTCAGAACGATGAGCGTTTCAGAAAGGCGGGGCATAGAGGAGCAACAATAATGTAGATTATGTGGAAAATCATGTGTTTTGTGAACCATAAACCGCATAAACACATTGCATTACACCAAATACACAACATAATGTTCTCTTTAGCAACGTTATATGACCCCTTTAAGATATTCCTAGGCTAGTCTTTCCTCACTGTGGGCTGTAATTGGTAGTGAGAACTGGACTTACCCGATGTTCAGTCTGCAGTAGCTGAGTGTCGCAGGTGCCATGTGGAAAAGAAATGTGGTGAGCACCATGGCAACCAACAAGGTCACAGCGGGCAAAAAATAAGAGGAAAATGGTATCACTTCAGGCATCCACAGTAGGACGAAGAGCACAAATAAAAGGCACAAGCTGTAGGGGCTGAACAAAAGGTACCATGGTGGAACCCAAACAGTCAGGCAGAGGTTTTGAGCCGTGGCGCGGTGACCTGAGCAGCAATTTGAAGCCGCAGTTTAATTTCTACATCACAGAAGACAGGGGATAGAAAAGGAGCAGTATTTTAGATAAGTGCATTGAGCGTCCCGTTAGGAGCTGCATTGGTTTTAGAACGAGAGGAACAAAAGCTACAGATGTCAGAGTCTCAAGTACTGTGGCAAACCACAGTTTCATGTGATTCTCATCTTAGCTCGGCAAGTTGGTGCAGCTCCAAAGTGGCACACAGGTTTACGGCATGCAAACCTATGGGTGGGCGGATGGAGTTGGAAAAAGCCATCTGAGAAAACTAAAGCTGATACAAACGTTGAGCTCTTTGGCCTGAAAAGGAAAAGTATCATGTACAGTATGTAGTCGACAGTTAGGTAACACTATCCTAAATAGCAGTGGCATTATTGTCCGATTTTAAACAATGGTATTGAAAAGTTTTTGTATGGTGTAAATCTTGTAGAACCAGTTTCACTCAGCCATCGATTGGAGAAGATCCACTTTCTAGTAGGACAATGACCTGAAGCACAAAGAAAAAAATAATAGAAGAATAGCCTGGGAAAAATAGCTCAGAATCTAATTGAAAATCTGCAGCATGGCCTGAAAAATGCTGTCCATTGGCTCTCTCCGTATAATTTGGCTGGAGCAAATTTGTTGGGAAAAATGGGCAAGAAATGAGTAGAGCTCATACCGATTTATCCAAGAAGACCTTCCTAGACAATTCTCAATTTTGTGTGTGTGTGTGGGTGGGTGGGTTTGTATGTGGGTGTGTGTGTGTGTGTATTCTTACTTCTTGGGTAAGTCTGTATGAGCTCTGCACATTTCTTGCCCATTCTTCTCAGCAAATTTGCTAATAATAATAATATGTATATTTATATACATTTTATTTATTTATTTATTTATTGCTAATAAAATATTAAAACATTAATTATTATCCCAAGAAGACCTTCCCAGAGACTTATCCTACTCAAGTGTAAATGAGACATTTATGTCTTTCATTCTGGCTCCACACACACACAAAAAAGTAAATACATTTATAAATAAAAATGAAAATAATAATTAAAAAAAAGTAAAAAAAAAAGACATTAATATTAAAATAGTTTTATGAAAGAATGTTTCATTTATTGTGTTATTGAAGATATTACATGTTACATATTAAAAATGTTTAATAATTGAACTTTAGTTTTGGGGATGCTACTTTGAAGCTATTTCAAAAACTAGACAACCTAAGCGTATCTTGATTGATATGAACAGCAGCATTCATTAGATACACTAATAAGCATATTTTTGCTAGACACATTTTACATTTGAAACTTTTTTTAATTTTTATATTTCACCAGATGTCAATCTAGAGCCCATAATATCTATTTGTGACGAATAGCGCACTGAAATAGCGCATCTGAAATTGCATTCACTCTGAGTAGGTACTTTTAGATAAGTAATTACTTCATAAACATTAAAAAAGTTGTATATAGTATATACTGAGCTCATTGAGGGGAATGGTGTATATTTACAATTAGATGATTTTCTTAGAAAAAATGCATAATTAAGTCGCCTACCAATTGCAACAAGCTTAGAGACACGAATGCACCTATGCTTTCTTAAAATACTGCCTCCGTAGGCAGCACACTAGGTTTTGTAACATCTCCCAAATGCCCTCTTAGTGTTCAGTTTTGTAAATAGCTGCACCACAGTGAAGACTTCCATGACCTTTTCATGACAAACTCTGATGCTAGAGCTATAAACTTTTTTTTGGTAGCGCAAAGTTACATAACAGAATACCTTTACATAACACACGACTGCGAAAGGAATCAGAGTAATGCATCTAGCATGATTACATTACAGTATCTGTCACAGAAAGTCAAAATAAAGACACGGAGGCTGAAAAATCACTGTCACTTACAGAAAGCATGTCTGCGAGACACATGCTTCATGCTTTGTGTGGGAGACTCACTGAGCCACGATAAAAAATAAAGACTTCCCAGCACTGGCCGCTGAAGCGTGAGAGGCTGTGGGGTTACTATGGCAACAGTGCTGGCAATCCATGTTTTGTTGCCCTGTTTCACAACTATCATGCCAAGAGTATGTCAGCGTGTGTTATCAGAGGATGACAAACACACACTGATTCTTCAGAAATGTGTGTATTAAATGCACATGAAGCTCAGATGATGAGTCCTTTATGGTTGAGTGAACAGATGTTTGTTCTGTAGTAATATTTGGAAACATTAAACAGACTAAACTGATGCAAACTGTGTGTAGAGTTGATTTGTGATTGTTTTAATCTTCATTTAGAACAGGAACCATGCGGTGGAACGGCTTATAAATGACTTACTCAGGTGTTGCTAGGTAGCTGGCTAAATTACTCAATTAAACTAAATGACTAATTACTAAACTAAATTGGTTTGGGGTATGTATGTATGTATTTATTTAGTTATTTATATTTGCTATTATGTCTATACTGTAAAAAGTTTATTATTGGAGGATGTTTTACAATCAAATATTATTTCAGTATTTCTGTTTAAAACTTTTATGTTCAATTTAGTGTTACACTCTTAAAAGAGCTCATTGAGGGGAATGGTGTATATTTACAATTAGATGATTTTCTTAGAAAAAATGCATAATTAAGTCGCCTACCAATTGCAACAAGCTTAGAGACACGAATGCACCTATGCTTTCTTAAAATACTGCCTCCGTAGGCAGCACACTAGGTTTTGTAACATCTCCCAAATGCCCTCTTAGTGTTCAGTTTTGTAAATAGCTGCACCACAGTGAAGACTTCCATGACCTTTTCATGACAAACTCTGATGCTAGAGCTATAAACTTTTTTTTGGTAGCGCAAAGTTACATAACAGAATACCTTTACATAACACACGACTGCGAAAGGAATCAGAGTAATGCATCTAGCATGATTACATTACAGTATCTGTCACAGAAAGTCAAAATAAAGACACGGAGGCTGAAAAATCACTGTCACTTACAGAAAGCATGTCTGCGAGACACATGCTTCATGCTTTGTGTGGGAGACTCACTGAGCCACGATAAAAAATAAAGACTTCCCAGCACTGGCCGCTGAAGCGTGAGAGGCTGTGGGGTTACTATGGCAACAGTGCTGGCAATCCATGTTTTGTTGCCCTGTTTCACAACTATCATGCCAAGAGTATGTCAGCGTGTGTTATCAGAGGATGACAAACACACACTGATTCTTCAGAAATGTGTGTATTAAATGCACATGAAGCTCAGATGATGAGTCCTTTATGGTTGAGTGAACAGATGTTTGTTCTGTAGTAATATTTGGAAACATTAAACAGACTAAACTGATGCAAACTGTGTGTAGAGTTGATTTGTGATTGTTTTAATCTTCATTTAGAACAGGAACCATGCGGTGGAACGGCTTATAAATGACTTACTCAGGTGTTGCTAGGTAGCTGGCTAAATTACTCAATTAAACTAAATGACTAATTACTAAACTAAATTGGTTTGGGGTATGTATGTATGTATTTATTTAGTTATTTATATTTGCTATTATGTCTATACTGTAAAAAGTTTATTATTGGAGGATGTTTTACAATCAAATATTATTTCAGTATTTCTGTTTAAAACTTTTATGTTCAATTTAGTGTTACACTCTTAAAAATAAAGGTGCCTAAAAGGTTCTTCACAGCAGTGCCATAGAAGAACCATTTTTGGTTCCACAAAGCACCATTCAGTCAAAGGTTCTTTAAAGAACCATCTCTTTCTTACCTTTTTATAATCTGAAGAACCTTCTTTTGCCACAAAGAACCTTTCGTGAAACTGAAAGGTTCTTCAGATGTTAAAGGTTCTTCATGGAACCATTTAGATAAAAAAAGGTTATTCTATGGCATCATCTATGGCGCCTTTATTTTTAAGAGTGTACTTGAAGTTTCTTTGTAATTATTTGTGAAATTTACTAGCAATTTATGAATGAAAATTGTTTCTACCATTTTGTTCAGTGCTCTATTGAAGTATTTTATTAATATTTTGAAATAACTTTTATTTATATATTTTCATTTTAGTTTAAATTGTAGTAATTTTATGTGCTTTTTATGTGAATGTTTAAGATTTTAATATTTATATTAGTTATATTTAGTTTCTAATATTTATTTTATTGATTATATTATATCTATATTCTCTGTAAAATTGCTTTGGAATGATATTTACTGTGAAAAGTGCAATACAAATATTTCTCTTCCAAAAAAATTCTTCTCTTCAGATTTATGCATCTCATTTTCTCCTAACATTGGGTGGAAAAAATCTTCTGTGAGCTGTACAAAATAAATATTTTCTAGATAATATTCTAATAATTTCCTTTGGATCCAGTATTGTGACAATATAACATTCTTTTTTCAATTTTGGAACATATTGTCTTTATGTTTAATATTTTATCACTATACAGTAAACTGGCCTTTAATAAAAATGAGATGATGATTTGTTAACTTGATATTCTCTTACTCTTTTTGAAGTCTTTTTTTCCTCAATATGTGTTTTTCAGAGACTTATTAGTGTCCATGACATCCTTGACTTTGACACAGACTCTCTTAATGATTGTGATTGAGTTGTGAATCAGATCTAATTATGACACAGCATATGTGCTGATGGGAGTGACTCACCCTTTTACTGCCTTTAAAAAATACCTCTTGAATTGAATCAGGGATACATGAAGCCACTGGACATAATGAATTCAATTCTTCTTTCATTCTCTGCCCGCACTGTTGCTAAAACCAGTGTCTCCCAGAGCCAATTACAGCCACATACTGTGCTCTCTTCAAAGCTGAAGCCTGTTTTTGTCCTAATGATGATGAGCCGAGGGTCTTACAGGTTTCTCTAGGAATAAATGACTTTTGGCTTACTATCCGTTATTCTCAGATTCACAGTTTCTCGGAAATCTCACTTGTGTAAACACTATTTTTAAATGTTCTCATTTGAAGTTATTCCATGAAACATTTCTGTGCAAAACAACTCAGTTATATACAGCACATTTAAAACATATGTTTTAAATAATCTAGGAATAACAAAAAAAATGTAAATAATTTTTAATGATAATATTTTTGATAACAGTTTTCTTGTGGATTAAAGCAAACATGGTTATGATGTCGAATTTCAATCATAGAGATGCATTAGTGTGAATCAAATGAACCTTCTGTTCGATCAAATGCAATTAAAAACTCTTCTGCTCATAAATTACTCAAACTCTGACATCTATAATGATGTTCAGCTTGGATTTTGAAAGACTTTTTGTTTTGGCTTCATTGCTTTTACCCTTTCAAAAACACTGAGATGGTATATCATATCACAATATCATGGTGTTTTGATATATATACCATGATAGTAGTTGACTACCATATTCATATACTATGATAATTATATGGTACCGTCAAGTATTCCACATAATCATGACATTTCCATCATGATAGTTTAAAAAATGGCATGTCAAGCCTTTTCCAGTGATTGCTACTTTACATTAAAGGAATAGTTCACCCAAAAATTCAAATGAGCTTGAAATTTTGAGATGTAGATGAATTTGTTGTTTTGTTTTGGCTTCATTGCTTTTACCCTTTCAAAAACACTGAGATGGTATATCATATCACAATATCATGGTGTTTTGATATATATACCATGATAGTAGTTGACTACCATATTCATATACTATGATAATTATATGGTACCGTCAAGTATTCCACATAATCATGACATTAACATCATGATAGTTTTAAAAATGGCATGTCAAGCCTTTTCCAGTGATTGCTACTTTACATTAAAGGAATAGTTCACCCAAAAATTCAAATGAGCTTGAAATTTTGAGATGTAGATGAATTTGTTGCTTCATCAAAACAGATTTGGAGAAATTTAGCATTACATCACTTGCTCACCAATGCAGTGAATGGGTGCCGTCAGAATGAGAGTCCAAACAGCTGATAAAAACATCACAATAATCCACAAGTAATCCACACCACTCCAGTCCATCAATTAACATCTTATGAAGCGAAAAGTTGCATGTTTGTAAGAAACAAATTCATCAAGACCATTTTAAATAGTTGCTTCCTGCTAAAGTACACGTCCTCTTTTCATAATATTGCTTCAGTTAAAATGTTATCTCGTCTGAATCAAGAGCGAGATATGCACAACTGTTTTTCGCCTACTATATAGTATGGAAGTATGCAATTTCGGACGCAGTAGTGTTTTTGCTATTTGAATGATGAATGGTGTGCTGTTACTTTTCCAAGAAATGTAAAATCTCATAGGCTTACACTGAGACACATCTAAGCACAAAATATCATAAACACATCATCTCAGAAAATGTGGAAAAAACATCTAGGTGGTGATTAAAATTCAAAATACTAATCAATGTGTTTCAAGAAACCAGTTAAATGTGATAGAAATCATCCAGTCCCCATTCAGTTTTATTGCCATAGAGCAATGATGCATGAAATCTAATGCAAGAGTGATCGTCTTGGCTTTAGTGCACCAAAGAAACTGCTTTTTAGCTCATCTCAAACCAACAGTATTATCTGTTTCTTATGTATATTGCTGAATATGCCAACTCTGAGAAGTTTTTTCCTATTATTTTCAGCCAAACAGTTTTGCCAAGTCAAGATGCTGTAAGCAAGCACACAATCTCCTGTGGCTTGGTGTCACGTTGGAGCCTAGTTAGTTCAAACTGGCTCATTTGCAAATATCTGACATTACTATTGGATCACTGAATTTTTTACCATTTTAAAAGAAGCACAGAGGTGAGCAAACAATCTGTAGAGTGGGCGGAGAGCGTTTAACTGTGCAACCCTCTCAGAAGCAAATGGGAAAATGATGATTTTTATCACAATAGCAATCTAGTCATTGTGCGCTGTTGTTGGAAATGCATCAAGGAGAATTAATGATAAGACAGGAGCATCGTTCTCAAGCCTCCTACGGATCACTGCCAACACAAGCGGTGCACTAACAAGGACAACTTCCCTTCTCAGCACACATTTCCATAGCAACCATTGTGGAACTTTCAGATAAACATGGTCCCAAAGCGAAATCAGTCTTTTACTGTAATTAGTGGCATGATGCCTTGCAATGAAGCAGAATTTAACCTTTACATCAGTATCTGATATATGGCAGTTAAGTAAACAGCAAGTCTCCAAGGAGCAAAAATTTTCATGTTCATGTAATTTACTCGCCCTCATGTTGCTAAACCCATGATTTTCTTTCTCCTGAAGAAGGTGAAGAAGGAGAATTTTTATCCTGGCCATTCATGATGCCATTCATGATGCTTAGATCTGAAATAATAATAAAAAGGTAGGCCTACAGCTTAAAAGCACCATAAATTGTATGCTATACAGAGGCGGACAAAGTACATAACTCCATTACTTAAGTGAAAGTACAGATACTGCTGGTCAAATATTACTCCATTACAAGTAAAAGTTGTAAAGACAGATTTTTACTTAAGTACAGAAGTACTTGCTTTTAAAAGTACTTAAGTACCAAAAGTAAATTTCCTTATTAGCATGCTCACCGGACATGTCACCCATTAAGCATGTTTGGGATGCTCTGGATCGGCGTATACGACAGAGTGTTCCAGTTCCTGCCAGTATCCAGCAACTTCGGACAGCCATTGAAGAGGAGTGGACCATGCCACATGCCACAATCAACAACCTGATCAACTCTATGCGAAGGAGATGTGTTGCACAGCTTGAGGCAAATGGTGGTCACACAATATTAACTTCTTATTATTGAATTGTTGTAAATAAATATCACATTTGGAACTGGTCAGTGCTAAAAAAAAATGCTGGGAAATCTCTTCATGTAGCCCTACAAGAGTGATTACTGATAAACTGTCTGAAAAAAGAAAGTCACGTTTTAGAGAAGAAAAAAATCACCCACTGATTTTCAAAGCTGCTAACGACTTTCTACTTCGAGGATCTTGATAGAAATGTAGTGGTGTGAAAAGTACAATATTTGTCTTTCAAATGTAGTGAAGTTAAAGTCATAAGCTTCCAGAAAAAATAATACTCAAGTAAAGTACAGATACTCAAAAAGTGTACTTAAGTACAATACTCAAGTAAATGTACTTAGTTACTGTCCGCCTCTGACGCTATATTCCAAGTCTTTTTTATGTCATACGATTGCTTTAAGTCGATATTCACAGAAAAACTTACTCTTCAGCAAAGCTCCAAGATGGAGGACAAAGTCATGCGAACTATAAAAATGGCTGACAGCATTTGATACAAAAACGCAAGTGATGGCGAAACACTATTGTAAAAGAAATTTTTCAGCATAGTGTACACTGTAGCCTTCTAGTGGTCAAAATGAATTGCAAAACTGTTGGTTTTGTTTCTGTTTCTTCATTAAACTGATCATTTATTTTATTTTTAAATAAAAGTTGTCAACGTCGTTTGGGTGTATTGACACTAAAATACCTACATGAAACATTAATCCATAAATAGGCCTGTGATCTGTCCGTTTTAATGTTTAAGTCCTTTGACTGTTAGTTATAGACAATATTCAAGTGAGCTTCATATATAAATTACAATATTTAATCATGTTTAACTTTCACATTTCACATGATTCAACACCTCACGTAAATCACGTGATTTACGCGTTGAGCATAAAAGATCAAGTGGTATGAGAAAATCAAGCGCAACAATAATGTAAAATATGTTGTTTTTTGACATAGGCTAATTAACACAAAATGTCATATTGCTTCATAAGACTTGGAATATTGCACGCATTTATTTTCTAGTGTTTTATTTCCATTTTGGAGCTTAACCGCCCAAGTCATCGATTCTTATTAGCTACAGGTGCATCTCAATAAATAAGAATGTCATGGAAAAGTTAATTTATTTCAGTAATTCAACTCAAATTGTGAAACTCGTGTATTAAATAAATTCAATGCACACAGACTGAAGTAGTTTGTGATGATTTTGGCTCACATTTAACAAAAACCCACCAATTCACTATCTCAACCAATTAGAATATGGTGACATGCCAATCAGCTAATCAACTCAAAACACCTGCAAAGGTTTCCTGAGCCTTCAAAATGGTCTCTCAGTTTGGTTCACTAGGCTACACAATCATGGGGAAGACTGCTGATCTGACAGTTGTCCAGAAGACAATCATTGACACCCTTCACAAGGAGGGTAAGCCACAAACATTCATTGCCAAAGAAGCTGGCTGTTCACAGAGTGCTGTATCCAAGCATGTTAACAAAGTTGAGTGGAAGGAAAAAGTGTGAAAGAAAAAGATGCACAACCAACCGAGAGAACCACAGCCTTATGAGGATTGTCAAGCAAAATCAATTCAAGAATTTGAGTGAACTTCACAAGGAATGGACTGAGGCTGGAGTCAAGGCATCAAGAGCCACCACACACAGACGCATCAAGGAATTTGGCTACAGTTGTCGTATTCCTCTTGTTAAGCCACTCCTGAACCACAGACAACGTCAGAGGCGTCTTACCTGGGCTAAGGAGAAGAAGAACTGGACTGTTGCCCAGTGGTCCAAAGTCCTCTTTTCAGATGAGAGCAAGTTTTGTATTTCATTTGGAAACCAAGGTCCTAGAGTCTGGAGGAAGGGTGGAGAAGCTCATAGCCCAAGTTGCTTGAAGTCCAGTGTTAAGTTTCCACGGTCTGTGATGATTTGTGGTGCAATGTCATCTGCTGGTGTTGGTTCGTTGTGTTTTTTAAAAACCAACGTCACTGCACCCGTTTACCAAGAAATTTTGGAGCACTTCATGCTTCCTTCTGCTGACCAGCTTTTTGAAGATGCTGATTTCATTTTCCAGCAGGATTTGGCACCTGCCCACACTGCCAAAAGCACCAAAAATTGGTTAAATGACCATGGTGTTGGTGTGCTTGACTGGCCAGCAAACTCACCAGACCTGAACCCCATAGAGAATCTATGGGGTATTGTCAAGAGGAAAATGAGAAACAAGAGACCAAAAAATGCAGATGAGCTGAAGGCCACTGTCAAAGTAACCTGGGCTTCCATACCACCTCAGCAGTGCCACAAACTGATCACCTCCATGCCACGCTGAATTGAGGCAGTAATTAAAGCAAAAGGAGCCCCTACCAAGTATTGAGTACATGTACAGTAAATGAACATACTTTCCAGAAGGCCAACAATTCACTAAAAATGTTTTTTTATTGGTCTTATGAAGTATTCTAATTTGTTGAGATAGTGAATTGGTGGGTTTTTGTTAAATGTGAGCCAAAATCATCACATTTAAAAGAACCAAAGACTTAAACTACTTCAGTCTGTGTGCACTGAATTTATTTAATACACGAGTTTCACAATTTGAGTTGAATTACTGAAATAAATGAACTTTTCCACGACATTCTAATTTATTGAGATGCACCTGTATATGGAAAGGAATACAATTCAAACAGGTTTGGAACAGCATAAAGGTGAGTAAATGCTTTTGCATTTTGGTGAATTATCACTTTAAAGATGCATTCTGTTGTCCTTATTCGAATAGTGACACGCAGTTAGCAAAACACAACAACAAAAGATTTCATCCGAACCACGTGGCTCTTGAGAGCGATATCATTCAGAGCTTCCGCTCGCCAGCTTAAGTGGGGAATAATAAAACACATGGCTTTGATGCAAAGCTGTATTATTTGCATAGAGAAAAGGCACCAATTGGGGCTTTTGCTCACATCGCTGCTCCAGGACAACACTGAGCACATCTGTTGCCATGGCAGCCAGCTGTACCTGTGTGTCCAGAGTGGACAGAATAGTGAAGGAGAAGCGGCTTCACGCACTGCTCTGCATCATCTGCTGGAGCTCTAATGAGATGCCAACACACAATAACACTTTTGTTTTCTTGTTTTTGTCCCCAAATGTGTTCATTTTCCGTAGTTCTTCAATAGGCCTGTGAGATGCACTGCATTATAATTGTTTAATTAAAGACACTTTAATTGTGTTTGTTGACACCCCAAGATTGATTTTGAAAATGTGATTTTTATATGATTCACTATCAGTAGTAGTAGCCTAGTATTAAGTCATCAATTAGTCATTAATCTGAATATTAAAGAATACATTCTTTAACATTGACAGAGTGTTATTCACTTCATCTGTCAGTGGTCATAATGTTATGCCTGATCGGTGTATGAATAAATAATAACATATATACAAAAACATAGTAAATATTTTAATATTAAAGAAAATAAAATTTTTGGTGACTAGTTGCACAAAAATTATATTAGCTCTAATATCCTGATTAATGACTAATAGGCCCACTATACTAGATACAAGTTTTTTTTAACCATGGGGACAGATTACAGATAAAATAATAAAAGATTTATTATCTCTCATAGTTGAGGTATACCTATGATGAAAATTACAGGCCTCTCTCATCTTTTTAAGTGGGAGAACTTGCACAATTGGTGGCTGACTAAATACTTTTTTCCCCCACTGTATATATATATATATATATATTTATAATTACTTTTGAAGTTCCTTTTAAGAAATTACACTCTTAATCTTCCTTTTAAATCTTTGTTGTGCTTGAAAATATTTACAGAAAATCCTATTAAAATAATAGATAATAATATAATAAATTTTTAATAATAATCCAATGTAATGCATCACACAGGCACGTCTCTTTTCGCTGTAAATTATGAGTAGATTATTTTAATAATATGTGCATAATTTGTATAATTTTAATAATATATTAAAATGTAATTTTAATCTAATTTGACCTTAAACTGAGATAATCCTTTTTTTTTACTTTCAAAAATGTATTTTGCAATAAAATTACACCCCCCCCCCCAATATATGCTAAGGTAACTTAAAGTTGTCAATTAAAAGGTTTTGCTATGGCTTTCTTGTATTCTTTTTCCATTTAAATCGCTAACGTTTTACAGAAATTGTACAGTAATTGTAATGCGCACAACAACATATTCACAGACCTAAGTATCGTCTCTGATTTTCTCTGACTGATTTATTCAGTGCTGTTCAGTGAAAACCAAAAATGTGTTTACAAGTAAATCATTTCAGCAGCATCATGTGTTATGAGGGCATGTTCAGAGAAGGAACATCACATTCTTTCTCCTCTTGCACTCAGCAGTTTAAAATAAAAATGAAAGTGAAAAAAAGCTGAACTCAGTTTGTAAAGTTGTTCTAGTGCTTTCTAAGTATGTGCAGCTCACTTGTGACTGTAGAGAGAGTTCAGTAATGTGGGAGAGAGAGCCTCTCAAAGCAACACAAAGACACTGAGTTCTTTACTTTCTTCATCGATTTCTTCGCTATTTCCCCTGCAGCCTCATGTGTTCTATAAACCGCTCATTTGAGCAGCTCTGCGTCATTTCCTTTGAGAAAATAGGGTGGAAATGCTGTAATTGAGTTAGTAAACCCAGTTCTCATGTTGTCCAAATGGTGCCATTGAAGCTTTTAAGCGTAAAGAGAGAATGAACTGTTGTGACGTTTCTCTCACCTGATTACCTGCTCATCCGGGGGGTCCTAATGAGCTGCTATAGGGAAGAACTACAGGTTGCTTTCAGTAGAATCTGGACTTAGTGGCTCAACAAACTCAGTTCTGAGTAAATAATCTGGTATTAAGTTTGTAGGGTTGATTGGTTGGCCATTGTGGTGAGGATAAATCTGAATGTTTCTATAGTAATTAGAAAACATTTACAAATGTATGTTTTAGATTAAAAGTGGAAATGTACAATTTTTCATCACTGTTAAAAAGTTTGGGATAAGTGTGAGCATTTATTTGATCACAAATACAGTAAATATTCTGAAATATTACTACAATTTAAAATATTCTGTTTTAATATGTTTTAAAATGTAATTAATTCCTGTCATTACTCCAGTCTTCAGTGTCAGAAATGTTTCTAATTTGCTGATTTGTGGCTCAAGAATTTCTTATTTCTAATTATTATCAATGTGGAAAACAGTTGAGTTGCTCAATATTCTCGTGGAAACCGTGATACGTTTGTTCTTCAGGGTTATCTGATGAATTCTAAGGAATAGAATTTATTTGAAATTGAGATCTCTTGCTGTCTTTACTGTCACTTTTGATCAGTTTAATGCGTCCTTGCTGAATGAAAGTATTAATTTCTTTAAAAAAAACTAACTTTCTGACCTCAAATGGTAGTATACATTAATTAAAATGTGATTTATTTCAGCTGTAAAGCTCATCATCATCGTCATCATCATCTTTTAAAGGGGTCTTATGATGTTGCTAAAACATTATAACATTATTTTGTGTATTTGGTGTAATGAAATGTGTTTATGTGGTTTAAACTATTTTACACTGATTTATTTATTAACTTGTATTGAACATAGAATATACCTTTTAAGAGACTGAAGCACATGCTTCGGGTTAAACAACTGAATTGCATTTCTCGTTACTGACCTGACAACTCTTATATCCGAACAGGCCTGTTTTAATAAGAAAGCATTTGTTTTAGAAAAGCTCCACCTTATAATTGATAAAAGAGGAAATCAAGGCCGAAGCTTCATCTTCAACAAAGAGAAGAAATGTTACATAGTGTACGATGAGGGTGGTGGAGTTCTGTTATATAATCACATTTTATTGGTGATACATTTCATTGCAAATATAGCCCTGTTTAACAGTAAGTGCAACATACACAATAGTCAAGAGTCTGAGGTTTGTCATTCAGAGCAATATTACTGTAAATATATTAGTAATTCACTGCCACAGAAGGAGGCGTTTGTGCCTGTCTCATGCAAAACAAAAAAG
The DNA here is from genome assembly GCF_001515645.1 of Sinocyclocheilus grahami. Lineage (NCBI taxonomy): Eukaryota > Metazoa > Chordata > Actinopteri > Cypriniformes > Cyprinidae > Sinocyclocheilus > Sinocyclocheilus grahami. Next base: position 107,439 of record NW_015506037.1, on the reverse strand, counting down.
CAGTTAAAAAAGCCCTGAAACATATACGAGAGGCCAGCCTGGAAAACTTCACATTACTCGGGTGAACGGAAACACAAGTCAACTGGCATATTTTGGCACAGAAGTGATCAAAATCCATTTAGCTGAAAGCTGTGACAACCACGTTTGAAAGTGCTACGACTATAACTCGAATAAGCATTTTTTCTTTCTTTCTCAGAAATAGCTCTTTGATATAAAAATAAGCTTTTGAAATTTAGGCTAAGCAGGCAGTTTGCAGCCACATCAAAAAATTACAATATGCAACATGAAAAAAATGGATTTTCCTCTCTCATCCTATAAAAAAACATTTGCTCAGACTGTCGTCCCTGCAAAAGAACCAAAAATGTATCCAAGTGATCATAATGCATAATTAGGATATTTAAAGTGAAAAACACTTTCATTGTGCACAAAAAGATACGGAGAAACCAAGTGCTCAGTCTCACAGCAAAATAAAGAACGAAAGTTGCCAGATTTGTGCTTGTGATATCAATGCATTCCTCTCACAATATAAACTGAATCTGGACCACTACAGACCAACTCCACATGTATTAAACAACATAGGACTTGTTTGTCCAGTGTAGGATGTCACTTTATAAGAAGGGATATGAAACATGCCCTTAAAGAGAGAAAGCAGACAGACCCCCGCTTTCTCCATTTGGATGCCCGCAGCAGGACGTTCTCCTCGCCTGCTGCCGCACCGTGTAATTCAACCCATACTAAGAGGGACTGCAAAGTGCTTTCGATGCAGAATGCACAGAACCCACGATTTCCTGCAGCTTTAACAACGTTCTCGTGCGTTACACTCCCGCCGATGACTTCTCTGCCGTGTTGTTCAGGACTTCATCAATTCTGTCGTCTTCTATGACAACTGAAAGAGAAATCACAAAGGGCACTGGGGTCAAACGTGACGCCCTTGAAGAAATGACAAGCCTTTAGGACAAGAATATGACAGTCAGGCTTTGCAGAGTGCAAAAAAGAAATTAAATAAATGTAAAAAAATGTAATAATATTAATGGATGAAACTGACTAATGTAAGAATGAACATGATACTGATTTATGAAATGCTATAATTCATTTATTTTAAATATACATTTTCTAATTCTACGACCATTGTTGAGTATGTTGTTTGGTATGACCTGATAATACTGGACTAACATTAAATATAATATTTCTACTTTTAACATTTTAAAAACTTTTAATTGAACTGCAAAATGTGACACGGTGATTAAAAATGGCTAAGAACCCATAGCTTTATTGATTTGTTGTTTGTTTGTTTATCTGTGAAATAAAAACAATATAAAAGTCAAATCAAATTTAAAGAAGGAAATAAAATAAAATGAAATATATATAAAAAAACAGCTTAGATTGTAGTTTTTTTTTGCACCGGCGAATATGTGAAATTTCACTGATGATTTCACTGATATATATATATATATATATTTATATAACTTTATCAGTAAATAATGAGTTACATTTCAGTCCCTTTCATAAAAATATTATGTATTTTTTGCTCTTTTTAGAAAATTCAGAAAAAAGTGTTATTGAAATTACAGTTACAGCACCTAAAATGTAGGCTACATTATGTATATATGGCTATACTTTTACGAAAAAAAAGTTTCGATTAGTCGATTAGCCATCTTTTAACTAGAAAACTAAAGAATTTGCCATGAGATGAAAACTCATATGAACTCAACAAGCTGGCAAAAGTAAACAAGCGCATCAAACATCATCACGTGATGCCGTAAATTAGCATATTTAAAGGCATCGGCATCATATCAAAGGTAATAGTGAAAAGAAGGCATTAGTTCCGACTCATTAATTAGGTATTTTTTTTAGTTTGCCGAATATGGCAACATTAATATATGTTTTAAGACTAGAAAACCAACTCCTAGTTTTATTTCACCAACGAAACAACGCAAGTAACGTTAAGTGGTTTTCCCACCTCTCTTGCTGCGTCCGATCTGTCCGAGCTTCGGAGCTCGTTTGTTCTGCCCAGAACTGAAGAAGTTACTGCTGTTGTTCTGCAGACGACAGGTGAGGGATATCTGCTCTTCACCTCCATCCTCGCCATAATGAGAGATATTCTCTTCGTAAGGCAGCACTTCTGACATGATCCCGGTCACAATAATCGATGAAGAGATGCGGGAAGAATCGATAACTAACGCGCGAGCGCTCTGTGGACGAACGGCGAGCGAGAACCTCACTGTCACGATCAGATGCAGCTGTATTTTACCGTCATACTACGGGAGTCACTTTCACTTTTCCTGTCGTTACTCACAGGCGATGAGCAGGAGTCGCTCGGAAAAACTGATGTAGATGCAAAACAGGAGCGCGATGCAAAAACACACACGCAGATCCTCAGAGAGCAGAGAGACGTGACTCCATCCCCCTCCTCCTGCTCACTCTGCTGCCTGCAGCACTTGGGTGCTGTGGTTTAGTGGTTAAAGATATCCACAAGGCTGTGGGTTTGAATCCCACTGGGGTTGATTCGTGACTTACTGCCACCCAGAAGCTTGTCGCATTCGTGTCTTTGCACATAGGTACTGTGGCTTAGTGGTGAAAGATGGGGTTGACTTTGAATACATTTAGGGTTGGTTCATGCTGTGTCATCATTTTTCTTGAGTAAGTAACCATTTAGAACATGCGTATGGGTGACATGGGTTTAGGTTGTGGGATCGAATCCCACAGTAGTTCACCCAGAAATGAAAATGTGCTCACCCTCATGCAGGAGCACCAGGAAGCCAATGACATTTTTTGTAGGACATTAAAGGGGTCATATGATGCTTTTTTCGCATCATATGACCCCTTTAAAATTATTTTTAGAATAATTGTACATAAATAGGTTAAGCAAAACAATTGATTATTTCTGAGAACTTTTTAACTGCAGGCAGACAGCCTACATTATGGTACATCACAAATATTTGGAACATCCCTTATTCGTTCCCTTATTTTCTTTTCATATTTTCTACAAGAATACAAGAATTCTTGAAGAATAAAATTTAAAAAATCACAATGGTCCCTTATTTTCCATTTCTGAAGTTAATTGGCAACCCTAATAATGACATAATTATCTTTTGATAATTATGTTGATAACATAATGATCAGCATTAGCTCTGTACTTGTACTCTGCATAATGACAGTAAAGTTGAATCTAATCTAATCTAATCTTTTGACTCCCCTGACAGTTTTTTTTTTACCTTACTCAAAAAAAAGAGTCATTGTTGGAGATATGCGAGCAAAAAATAATAGATAAAAAAATGGATAATAGAAAGCGTAACGGCGGCACTGAAAAGGCCAGTACAAAAAACAAAAAAACAAAAAAACAAAAAAAAGTGTGCCGGTCTAAGGCATGAAACTCCAGGGCTGAAAATGAGTCCCACTCCGGCCCTGTGCAGGGCCATCCAAGATGTAGATGAGTTTGTTTCCTTATCTGAACAGATTTGGAGAAATTTAGCATTAAATCACTTGCTCACCAATGGGTCCTCTGCAGTGAATGGGTGCCGTCAGAATGAGAGTCCAAACAGCTGATAAAAATATCACAATAATCCAGAAAACAATATTATGGAAGGAGGACTTGTATTTTAGCCACAACACACAGCTTTTCACTTTACAAAATCTTAATTGATGGACTGGAGTGGTGTGGATTACTTTTTGATTATTGTGATGTCTTTATCAGCTGTTTGGACTCTCATTCTGACGGCACCCATTCCCTGCAGAGCATCCATTGGTGAGCAAGTGATGTAATGCTAAATTTCTCCAGATCTGTTCCAATGAAGAAACAAACTCATCTACATCTTGGACTAGCCTGAGGTCGAGTAAAGTTTCATAATATGAACTATTCCTTGAAATTCATAATCTAATCACAATTGTGCCTTTAAGCAAAACTCATATAGACAGGTAATATAGCTACTGTGAAATATTAAAAAAGGCTACTGTGTTCACCAGAACTTTAGCATAAAAATACAATGATGATGTGTTTTTACAGGATTACAGGAATTAATATATTAATTGAGCTATTAAAATCTTAGCTATTCAAATTAATGCATTTTCCTTCTAAAATATTTTAAAAAACAGTTTACAATAAAATGACAAATTATACATTCAAAGTATATATTTTTACGTACATATAAGCTATACAGTTAACCAGTTTATGCTTTTACTGTATCATTTTTACATACTCTTTAATAAAAAAAAACTTGATTTCTTCTGTAACACTTTTATTAAGAACATCACCTACCGTTATATAATACTAATGTTAATTCAAAGTCATATTCATAATAATATTCTGTTATATTGTAGGCCTATAATATTAATTTATTGTAAGGCTATAGACTACAATCTGGACTTAAATCATTAGTGGCTTATTAGTGGTTTATATGATTTCATCTGTAGTTATTACTCGAGCTAGAGAGGTTTTGAAGATTTCTGGTGGTTTTAATAGTTTAAGGCATTATGTTGATGGTCATCTCAGTACTAACAAACCCATAGTGATCCTCCAAGATTTAAGTGTGATGGTAAAGACAGAAAGGTATTTAGCTCCATCTATTGGTCAGATACAGATACAGTAATACTCTTTTTTCATGTGCAATTAATGCAAACTAGAGAAATGTGCATGTTCTTTAATTGTTTACGTTTTATAATATTGTTTGTTAAATATACATAGCTAATATAATATATTTAGACAGTTCCATTTAACAAAGATTGTAGCAAAGAAAATAACATCCCCCAACACTTCATAACCAGCAGCTTCTAGTTCTAATTAATATCTTTAGAGATGAAACTGGTTTGAACTCTGACAGACTGCATTATCCTGAACAGCTCCTGTATATGTCTGAACTTCCTAACTCTTCTCCTTGGTTTCCTGTGCAGCATGTAGAGGAAGATGGAGCAGACGGTCAGACCGAACATCACCTTCAAGAGCCTCCAGAACCACAGGTCACTCTCCTGCTTCTTCAGGATGGAGTAAAGAGTGAGGAAGTGCTGTATGTCTGGAGGTGGAGCACAAACCAGGTTGCTGTCTTGCACCATCTTGCCTACACCAGTCAAGCTGGCAAAATGCATCATTTTGAAATAATTATTTTCCAGATGTTCAAGCTGTCAAAAGCCATATGGCAGCAACAAACAAGCACAGCAAAAAGAAGCAATTTACTACAAAATTGGAATATTTTTCAAATGCAATTATATCGTATGTCTGGAGGTGGAGCACAAACCAGGTTGCTGTCTTGCACCATCTTGCCTACACCAGTCAAGCTGGCAAAATGCATCATTTTGAAAGAATTATTTTCCAGATGTTCAAGCTGTCAAAAGCCATATGGCAGCAACAAACAAGCACAGCAAAAAGAAGCAATTTACTACAAAATTTGAATATTTTTCAAATGCAATTATATCGCTGTAGTATTCGTATATAGACCAGCACCATATTTACACTGCTATTCAACATTTTGGGGTCAGTACGATTTTTTATTGTCTTTCAGTCTCTCATCCTCACCACGGCTGCATTTGTTTGATTGAGTAAGCAGTAATATTGTGAAATATTATTACAATTTAAAACAACTGTTTCTATTTGAATATATTTTAAAACATAATTTATTCATGTGATGTAAAGCTGAATTTTCAGCATCATTACTCCAGTCTTCAGTGTCACATGATCCTTCTAATATGCTGATTTGCTGCTCAATAAATATTTATTATAATTATCAATGTTAAAAACAATATCTTTTTGGAAACGGTGATATATTTTTTAAATAAAAAATTGAAATAGAATTATTTTGTAACATATACATTTAAAAAAAATCTTCATTTGAATGCATCCCTGCTGAATACAATTATTAATAAAAATTTTACTGACCCTAATCTTTTGAATGGTAGTGTACCTAGTAGTATTTTCATTATGAACTAAATCACTATTATCATCATCATTATACTTTCAAATGATCTTATTTGCTTTAATTGTTCCGTTATATGAGAGTGAGATCACTGCTACATTTCAGTGATGGCTTGTGTTTTGCATTGAAGGAAGTGAATGTCTTCCTTGTGTGTGATTGGGAAAAATATATCTTCTATTTACTCTGCAAAAAACAACTCACAACTTTATGAGCATAGCAAAACGAGTGCTATGCAAACATTTCTGGACAATTTGCATCACGCTCGATATGAACAGTTTTAGTGTGACAACTGGTTGCCAATTGTCTACTGATTTTTTCCCCTTTTCCGGCCTCTTATTGCTACCTGTCCCAACTTTTTTGGAATGTGTAGCTCTCATGAAATCCAAAATGAGCCAATATTTGGCATGACATTTCAAAATGTCTCACTTTCAACATTTGATATGTTATCTATATTCTATTGTGAATAAAATATAAGTTTATGAGATTTGTAAATTATTCCATTCCTTTTTTACTCACAATTTGTACAGTGTCCCAACTTTTTTGGAATTGGGTTTGTATAAGGAAATTAGAGATTTATTTTGCATAAAGAAAATAAAGCCTATTTATATGACCTTTAAGTATTGTAACATATTCATCATGACTAAGTGCGTTCCTTATCATAAATCATTCACTATTGAAATGCAAAAAATATTAAAATGGATATTTAAATATTTATATATATATATTTTTTTTTTTATTATGCAAGTAAGGAATGTGACAATATTTACAAGTGCCAAAT
>NW_015506037.1:98776-100685 GCF_001515645.1 Sinocyclocheilus grahami | reverse complement strand
CCCATCCTCCAAAACACCAGCCATCCATGGCCACTACCTGCATGCCACGCTTGTCTCAGATGTCTGTTATTTATTTATTTACATATGTTTTTTAATGTATAGATGTGTATATGTCTCAGCTAACTTGTGATGCATTAAAAAGGTGAGACGTGTAGTGCAGCCCAGGCCAGGGACCCGGCCCACCTACCCTTTGCATGTGTCTCCCTTTTTTTTTTTTTTATAGAATATATATATATGTACACACATATACACATACATAAATAGGTCTGAATACTTTCCGTACCCACTGTATATACATACACACACACATACATATACACATGCCAAGAATTTTACTAGGTGTGCATGTATCTTAGCCAATATGTGATGCATTAAAAAAGTGAGGCATGCATGTCAGAACCAGCTAAGGTGAGAGCTCCTGGAAGAAAGAGCTCAGAGAGACGGCGGGGAGACACTAGCCCCATGCCCCATGCCCCACATGATCTCCTCCCACCCATATTTCAACTCCACCATACCAAATACGGACCAGGATGTCACTGGGGACCAGAGGCAGGAAGAAAAAAGAAATAATAATTTTATAAAAAAAACCTTATTACACATATGAGTATAACATTTTCTTATTAGTGCTTTTTTATCGGTGTTGTCCTCCGCCCTTCCCCACAATTCTCAATTATTAATATTCAAATACATATAGTAAATACATAAATAAATGAGTAAATAAGTAAGTAAGTGAATGAATGAAAGTGGAGGAGTAAAAAGAAAACAAATGTGTAAATTGCATATGTACATACAAACCATATTCGGTGGTATTATTATAATAGAGATAAAATATATAATAATAAAACTATATGGCTGCAATATAACAAAGAGTGAAAAATGTAAGGGGGTCTGAATACTTTCCGTACCCACTGTATATACATACACACACACATACATATACACATGCCAAGAATTTTACTAGGTGTGCATGTATCTTAGCCAATATGTGATGCATTAAAAAAGTGAGGCATGCATGTCAGAACCAGCTAAGGTGAGAGCTCCTGGAAGAAAGAGCTCAGAGAGACGGCGGGGAGACACTAGCCCCATGCCCCACATGATCTCCTCCCACCCATATTTCAACTCCACCATACCAAATACGGACCAGGATGTCACTGGGGACCAGAGGCAGGAAGAAAAAAGAAATAATAATTTTATAAAAAAAACCTTATTACACATATGAGTATAACATTTTCTTATTAGTGCTTTTTTATCGGTGTTGTCCTCCGCCCTTCCCCACAATTCTCAATTATTAATATTCAAATACATATAGTAAATACATAAATAAATGAGTAAATAATTAAGTAAGTAAGTGAATGAATGAAAGTGGAGGAGTAAAAAGAAAACAAATGTGTAGATTGCATATGTACATACAAACCATATTCGGTGGTATTATTATAATAGAGATAAAATATATAATAATAAAACTATACATTATATCAATAATATACATCCGTACATGTGTACATACTGTATATACACATACATAAACATATCCACATGCATACTGTATATCTACACATTATATTCATTCCCCTTGTTCCCCTTCTATATCTATGTTTGTACAATTGTTGTTGGGAAAGTGCGTGGGTCCGGTGCCAGGTTTCTGATGTACTGTATATTAAGATAAGTCAGAAATGGATTCCAGATGTCTGTAAATATACATATATTTTTCTTGTTTGTGTATGTTATTTTTTCTAATGCAATATATTCTATTAGAAGGTTAGTCCAGTAGTTGATATGTATAAATTTTTTTGATTTCCAGTTTAACAGAATTATTTTTATGGCGATAGTTAGAGAAATGAGGAGTGGAATTTTGTATTTAATCGGAAGATTATCAATTTCTGTAGTATTACCCAGTAAACAAAGTGAT
>NW_015506037.1:97199-98718 GCF_001515645.1 Sinocyclocheilus grahami | reverse complement strand
GTGATGCAACGTGATTCTGGATGAATAACTGAGGCGTGACGTGACTCTGGACGAACAGTTGAGACGTGACGAGACTCTGGACGGACACCTGAGACATGGTGAGACTCTAGAAGATCAGCTGTGACATGACTTTATATAGTGAATGAGGTAATTAGAAACAGCTGTGTGCAATGAGTGCAATCAGGGCAATGTGCAAATTGTGCAAAGAATGATGGGAAATGTAGTCCGGGGTGCTATGCAACAGTTTGTGTAGTGCGAGAGTCAATGTAAAGGAAAGGGTGACATCTGGTGGTGAATAAACGGAAGTCCATGAACCGAATTTGTGACAGGAAGAGTTTAATAATAATAACCATATTAAAGTCTCCTGCAATAATTATATTATTCGTGTCACATATTAATGAAAATAATTTATGAAAAAAAGATGGGTCGTCATTGTTTGGTCCATAGATATTAGCTAAAGTATATGTTTTGTGGTTAATGGATACAATAATGATGATAAATCTCCCTTCTGGGTCAGTGATGAATGTATTGAGGATCAATGGAATATTTTTATTTATCAAGATTGAAACTCCTCGTTGTCTGCTATTGTATGTTGATGAGAATGCATTGTGAAACTGTTTAAATTTAAAATGTCCAAGTTCTGAGTTTGAAATGTGTGTTTCCTGCAGAAAGCATATATCTGCTCCTATTTTCAACAGGTGGTTAATTATTGAGGTCTTATTTGCCTGGGTATGGAGGCCACGCACATTCCACGATACAAGTTTAAGTGGTTGCATAATTATAATTATTTGTTATTCGAGAGGTAGCAGAAGAGGGGGAAAAAAAATCGAGTGCACAGTTATCTAGGAGCTGAACATATATATTTAGACAGTCTGCGTTGAGATGACGTGTTTATGTGTAGATGTATGTCCATGTGTTAAGTGTGAAGTTACGTGCGTGTACATATAAACAAATACTTTACAATAAAACAAAACAGACAAGTACGGCATTAGATTCATTGCGTGAGTTTAAAGGCAGGTGGAAATCGAGCGGGTGTGTCATGTAAATATATTTTAGCAGTCACTGTTTATTTAATCTTATGAGGTGAGTTAAAAGAACCATGGGGTGATGTTGGATTCGCGGTAGAGTTGTCCTTCGATGTAGAGTTTGTCCACAATCATATTTGCACGTTCATTGTTCTGTCTATGTCTTTTCATGATGGGGTAGAGAATTTTGCGACATTAGTTTATTTCATGTAAATATTTATATTTTAATTGTAAATAATAAATGTAAAGCATAAAAATAAAATAAAAAGTTTTTATACAGAAATCATTGTATTACAGAAGCTTTTAATGAATAATAAAAAAAAATTGTTTGCAATAATGAGAATATAGTGTAAACCACCATGGAAAATTTGCTTATTTGTCATAAAAAATAATGGTACAATGCAAAAAAAAATAAAGAAAGATAACTAATAGTCCTAAAATGGGCTTGTTTTAATTTTTTTATTAAAGAAAATGGTCGTATATATATATATATA
>NW_015506037.1:95073-97126 GCF_001515645.1 Sinocyclocheilus grahami | reverse complement strand
TATATATATATTTTTTTTTTTGGGATGAAGTAACAAATGGCATTTAATTTCAGTTCACACAGGCACAAGTGGAGATAACAACTGCCAACAGTGTGATCAATCAATAGAACACAAAAAACCCAACTTAAAAACTAAGAATTTTTTTACTGCTGAGTATTTGGATGAGATTAGCTGATATTACATGGCATGAAACGCTGTGCTCACACCCAAAGTGCCTCATTTCAAAGTAATTGCATACTACATATTTATAATCAGGCCTCTAGCTGTTATACAGAGGGACAATCCTGTCTATTGTAGCCCTGCATATGGGACATTTCTTCGGTTCGGGCAGGGCCCTATAGCACTCCTCACAGGAACACACGTGACCACACTCTAGAAACACGCATGAGCGCTCACGATTCAAGCATACTGTGCATGAAGTAGGAGACAAATCCTCCTCTGCCAGGTGGAGCTCCTGCAAACGTTTGCTCTGCCACTTCCTGTACTCGTCCAGCAGGCTGCGTTCTTTCCTCCGCTCCTTTCGCAGCACGTACTGCCGCCACAGCAGGTAGAATAGTGTGGCGCAGGCAGTCAAGCCAAACAGCACCGTCAAGACCCTCCAGATCCGCAGGTGACCCTCTTGCTTACTCAGGAGCGTGTCGTAGTCCAGCCGGCTGAGGAAGTACCGCAGGCCCTGTTTAGGGGGTTGAAGACGAACCAGGTTGTTGTCCAGCACCAGCTCCCCAACGCCCGTCATGCTGGAACCCAGACGCAGCATTTCTTCGGTCTCCTGGATGCCCTGCGGCCGCTCGCCGCTGATGAAGTGGCTGATGACGTTGGTCAGAGACTGCTGGGAGGGGTGAAAGTTCTCATAGGTGGTCTCCAGATCTAATTCGGCTGCATCGAGTGAACGGACCACTCGCACTGTCGTGGGTACGGTGTCATCATGTGGGGCGAGGTCAAAGGGCACGGTGTTGGTGCGTTGGTGGATGACCTTTTCACAATCATTCCTAAAAGAAAGATGCATTAGCAGATTAAATAAGGTATATACAGTTACTGCTAGTGAAAATTATATTTTTATTATAAATTACCGATGCTGCATAGGGATACATAAAATTATTAAAACAGTAAACATTAAATATTTAAATAAATGGGAAAGTCTAATAAAAATTAAAGTGTAATGTAAATGTAAATAAAGTATAATTATTAAACTATATATTATCATAAATATTATTTATTTAAAGTATACTCTATTTAAACATATAATTAAAAATGTTAATTATATCACAGTATAAAAAAATTAAATAGAGTATAAGTATTTAAAATGAAATATTTTACACATTTTAATATAAAAAAATAATATTTAAAATATAATATTTATTTAAATATTATGTATATTTAAATAAAGCACAATTTAAAAAGTATAATTATTGAAACTAAATATTTAGAAATATTACTTTATATTAAAACAATAATGAATATTTAAATAATTACAATATTTAAATACAATTAAAAGTTCGAATAACGTGTAATAGGATTTAAAAACAAATAAAATGTAATTATGAAAAATTAAACTAATAATAATTATTATTATTAGAAGAAACTACACACAAACACATTTTCTAATAATTATACTTTAAATAAACTTAAAAACTTTAAATAAAAGTTTTTTTTCGTTTTGTTTACTGTGTGGAGACGTGCTGATATCGCGTTTGGTCTCGTTCTGTATCGCGTATCTTGTCAGTGTCTGCGCTTGCTTGGCCATTTGTTGTGAAAAAATAAGGAAAGTGTGTCCAGCTGAATTAATTTAGTATTTTGTTAGACGGGTATAAAAAAGCTTAGTTTACCGCAGCAGCGGTCACGTGATGGTCTCCTCGTGTGCAGACCGAAGAGTGTAAAGACCATCGACTCCACCGGGCAGGGACACCGGCAAAGCATAAGTATCGCTTTTTATTTCTCCTCTTTCCTACTACTTGTTTCACTTCTGTTTCAGTTTTTATAACCATTTCTTACTATGTGTCAGTAAGTTGTTGTTTTTTAGCATGTGTGTTTGGCAGTGTTATTTTTTTAGGAT
>NW_015506037.1:29643-94686 GCF_001515645.1 Sinocyclocheilus grahami | reverse complement strand
TATATATATATATATATATATATATACACACACACAGTATATATATATATATACACATACATACATACATGTATGTGTGTGTGGTTGTACATACACATGTAGTTGTTTTTTTGGTGTTTGGCTTAGTGTTATGTTAGAATCACTATTATACACATACCTTTTTGTTCTTTAATATTTTGAATTTTTAGCTTTATTTTTTTGTTTTTCATTTAAATGTTAAGTTTTGAAATGTTGTTGTATGCATTTGTCATTTTTTATTTAATTTATTTTATTTTCTTAAAAGCTTTTAGCTTTTAGTTGTAATGACTTTTTCTTATTTGTGTATGTTTGAATTATTTTCAGCTTTATTTTTTTGTTTTCATTTAAATGTTTTAGTTTTGAAATGCTGTTGTATGCATTTGTCATTTTTATTTAATTTATTTTATTTTCTTAAATGTGTGTGTGTGTGTATATATAGTATTTATAGAGTTTTAGCTTTAATTACTTTTTCTTATTTGTAAGTCGCTTTGGATAAAAGCGTCTGCTAAATGACTAAAAGTAAAAGTAAGTAAAAGTATAAGTAGTATTTATAAAGTTTTAGTTTTGGATCTGTTTTTAGTTGTTTTAATACTACAATTGATTGCTTGTGTTGTCCTCATTTGTAAGTCGCTTTGGATAAAAGCGTCTGCTAAATGACAAAAAAATTTTTTTTACTGCAATTTATTTATGTTTAAATGACCTTAAAACCTTCTGATATTATACCTGGATCAGTGAAATTTTGTAGACAAATACAAATCGTGGCCATGCATGAATTTATTTAGAGACCTAAAAAACACTGATAATGGAATGGAAAATACCCATAGTATAGTGTATAAATTATATACATTATAAACATGTACCATATATGTGTTGTTCGATTCCACACCATCTTCTTCTCTTTTAGGGTTAACCTCTCAATGACCCCTTTACAGTTGCCTACAAACTGACTATTCAAGGTCTCCTTCACTGAGCGCACAACACCTAAAGAAACACAGTATGAGTAAAACATTTTTTAAACATTAACACCATTTATACATAATTATTTCCCAGTGAACCATTATTGTATCAACATCAGCAAAGTGCAACACTAGTTTTATTTTAGAAGCCATACCTTCAATAACTGCATAAGGAACACATTTTCCTGGAGCTTCATCGAGGATGGTTTTGAGATCTGGATTTAATGGCATCTTCTTGGCCTCCTGTTAAACAACACGCTTAATAAGATCTAATTCTTCTAGTGATAGTGCCATTGAAAGAAATGCACCAGGGGTGTTTGGTTACCCTTAATCTCGCTACATGGCTCGACTTCTTCCTGTATATGCTGTACAAGACAGCAGTCAGAGCCGAGCTAGTGGCCAGCAACACAATCTGTGCTGTCGAGGGTTTGCCGCTGGTCTCCATGCTTCAGTCCGACCAGCTGAGTATGAAAACAAATGTGTAATATCTCACACTAATAATACAAACATATAGACATAGGACAACAAGATAAACAACTTCTCAAAGTTTGGTGTCAACAACATACCCATTCCTAGCTTATCAACAAGGCATTTTTCAAAAGGTTAAATCTTTGTATTTACATTTTAAATCTATATATTGTCTATATTTTTAGTTGCTCATTTTTTATTTTTTACAGATATTGTAGGTAACTATCAAAAACACAACAGCTGTAAATTAGCTTGGATGGCTAGCAGTGCCTTCCGAAAACGACCAGCTTAAATATACGCTCTCAAAACGCAAAATCTTTTATTATAATATTTTAGAAACTCACGATATTGGTAATTGAAATAATACTTAAATTGGTCAACAGGACAAACATGCACCGAATAAAAGGTTTTTTGACTACCTTCGCTAAAGCTGTGCTGGTGTACAACTCGCTGTCAACTCAAGCCCCTTCATAATAAAAGTCCTCGGCAGCGTACTGTCTCTGCTTCAGGCGTGCAGACCAAAGCAGCTATTACAAAGATCTGGTGCGAATGATGAAAGACTAGACCATGTTAGAATTGTATAATATATTTAGAAAATTAACCCACATACACAGTGCTATTTTAATAGATTTACATTTACATTACATTTAGCCATTTAGCAGACGCTTTTATTCAAAGCGACTTACAAATGAGGACAATAAAAGCAGTCAAAACTAACAACAATATATAAGTGCAAATGACAAGTCTCGGTTAGCCTAACACAGTACACGTAGCAAGGTGTGTGTGTATATATATATACACCTTGCTAGGGTATTTAACGGTTGAATACATTTATTTATTTATTTTCATTTTTATAAATCCCAGTGAATAAGTGCAGAACATGCCAAATCCAACAGGAATGTAGAAAGGACTTTTATGATAAAGTTATACTTATTTATTTATATATTTTTTTGAGGTGTTTCATACAGAATTTCATTTTCTGGTTTTAAAATGGACATTTCTTTAAAAAATTTTTTTTACATTTTGTTGTAAGGAAGGCAAATTTAGTCTAAACAGTCTAGATCTGGTTCAAACGTTTTTGGATTCGACTCAGTCTCTGATTGTAGTTTTCTGGAAACTATCACTGTCTGCTTGTTTAAAAGACAGCAGTCAGCGTGATCAATTAAAAACACTATTATTTTAAAATAGAAGCCAGTTGTGGTGTTTATCAGTCGTATTTTTGAACGACTCTCTTGAATGAATGGTTCAAAGAGTACAGTCATCGAAGTGAACGAGTGTTTTTTGTGGTGTACACAGAATCAAACGATTCGAGTCACTGGGATAAATAAAAAATCCCGCTAGAATCATGCCGTCTTTCCTTGGAGTCGATTCCCTGAGTGGAGTCGGCACTCGATTCACAACGTTTTGAAATCAAAGAATCGATTCTCTGTGGGAAAGTCCTAGCTCCACCCTGTTTGCAGGCGAAGGCGCGAAAACAGGATAGACAAAACTAAGAACTCACACGATCTACCGCAAACGCTAAAGATAAAGGTAAATTAAATGAACATTTCAAAAGTACAATAGCTCAAAATGTTTTGTACGCTAAGTTATATTAATACATTTCAGTCAATACCTAATTACTCCGTATTTAAAGGGGTCATATGATGCGATTTCAAGTTTTCCTTTCTCTTTGGAGTGTTACAAGCTGATTGTGCATAGATAAGATCCCTGAAGTTGCAAAGACTAAAGTCTCAAAACCAAAGAGATATTCTTTATCAAAGTTAAGAGTCTGCCACGCCCCCCTAAAACGGCTCGTTCTAACACGCCCCCACATATCTACCTCACTATGTGGAAATATTTGCGTAATGAGCGAGAGAGAGCGCGAGAGAGAGCGATAGAGAGGGAGAGCGAGAGAGGGGGTCACATCACAGTGGAGTCAGCTGTCTTAACCGTGGCTTGTGTACTGCACACATACCAGCTTCATCACTGTGTCTGTCACGCGACTCTGTTCCCCTTTCGGGCTCTGTCTTTACATTTATTTTGAAAGATGAAGCTTGCGATTATGGTACGGGTTACATTTGTTCGGCCAATCACAATGCACTGGGTCAGCTGGCCAATCAGAGCAGACTTCGCTTGTCGGAAGGAGGGGCTTTGTAGAAAACGAAGCGTTTGAGAGAGGCGGGGCATAGAGGACCTACAATAATGTACAGTATTTGAAAAATAATATGTTTTTGAACATTAAAGCATGTCAACATATTCTGTTACACCAAATACACAAAATAATGATCTTTAAAAGAGCATCATATGACCCCTTTAAACTCAAACACTGAATGTTAGCCACCAGAAAGCTAGTTATGGATGGAGGGAAATATATGAAATGTAATGGCTCATTAGGAAAGAAATTTTTAACGAATGACATGGAAATGTTACAGTTTGTTGTTTAGGTTTTTATGTTCAGTAATTAGTATTGCTTGGTCAGAGTCTTTGACTGTCGTTGTGTTTAAATATTACACTAAAATGTGTTTATCTGTGTGTTTATACTGTAGATGGCAGTGTTGTGTTGATTCATGCTGAGAGAAAGCCAGCCAAAGAACGATAGAATTAAAAGCTAATATTCAAGTTCTCTCCTCATCAATGGGCCATTGAGTTAATGCAAATATGTATTTCAATATTATGAAAGAAACAGCATGACCGCATCATTAATAAATTGTAAGTCGTGAGTTGCTAACAATAGCGCAACAGCATGAACTTCTGTTTGAATTTGCATGATAAATACTGACAGCCACAAAGATTCAGTACAAAACTATTCATCAGTTATATAATGAATGATCCATTCATAAAGAACTTTCAGTCTCATGATCTTCAGCAACACAAATGCACCATTCATTCTTAAAGGCACAATATGTAAGATTTTTTTAAATTAAAATATCCAAAAACCACTAGAATGGTGTTATATATTTTGCTGACTTGTGTACTTACATTATCCCAAATGTTTCGAAGAATGTTTAAATCCAGAGAAATAAGCAATTTTAACTAGTGACACGGACCGTGTCCATAGTGTCATTGTGTCGCCTGCCAATGACGTCATAACCCCTCGATTTCCGGTTTTGTTTTGTAGAAATTGTGGAAACACCAAAGACGCTTTAATATGTTTAATATGTAATATGGTGATGACCGTACAGAGTGGCATTATAACAGAACTTTCAAACGTATCTAGTATGATAAAACAGCGCTGCTTTACCCCACATACGCACGACATGAAGGAGCGGAAGCGGTCGACTGAGGCATAATAAAAGCTCCGCTGCTTTCGAGCCGTGTGTCACGCTCGTTCAGCGGCCTCGTTTCACTTAGACGACTTTCAGCCTCACCCTGCTTCATACTACTACGTTAATAAATCATTAGCTCATCCATGAACATGATTTCTGCCCGAGTCCCGTCGGATTGCTTCGGCTGTGGGGATGAAGACCACAACTCCCATGATTCCACACTCCGTCACCGCGTCATCAAACTACGCCTTTGTCTATTTGTTTATTTTGAATACGTGCCCTCTAGCGGCGAAAATTACATATTGTGCCTTTAAGCACAACAATTCACAAGATAAAAACAAGCAGTTTTTGTTGATGAAAAGCCTATTTGAGTATTAATAAACTTTAAACCAATGAAGATCAAACACAGGGTTTAAAACAGACTTGATGCATATCATTTACCATAGTTATAAGTCAGATGATTTCAAACTGACAGTGCAAAGCTGCTTGATGATTGATGAGCTCTGCACAGTGGAAATGGAAGACAAATGAGAAACATTTTTTTTTTTTGCTCTAGAATGGCTTACAATGAAAAAAAATCTGGCATGCTGATGGGATGATTTTTGTGTAGCCCATCTCTACAGAAGACAACCTCCAGAATATGATAACGGAAAAACATAGCATAGAGTATAGGCCTATTACATTTTTACTAAGTAATGTTACATTTTATAAAACAAAGTATGTTGAGACCTCAAGCTGCTGTGATTTGGTTGGTTGTCAGGTATGAGATATGTAAATGTATTGATTATTTTAATTATACATTTTATAGATTTATTAAATTACACGGTATGTTCAGTAGGAGGTGAAGCTGTTTCATATTTTGTCATTTTTAAAAAATGTATTCCCCCCCCAGATATTTACACTTCTCAGCTTAATTCTCTGCTGGTGTTCTCGACTATCAGGGCTACATTGACACCATTTGGAAGAAGGCACCCTTTTATGATATTCACAGCCAGGTAAAGTAATTCTTGTTCTCTGGATATTTATAAAAAATTTTAAACAATGGCCATTTATTATGAAGTGATGAATGTGAGGCTACAGTTAGACATAGCCCAAAACAATGATGAAAGTACATTTTTTATATTTTAGATCACAACTAAAGTTTATTATTATTGTTAAAACAACAATAAAGAATTGTATTGCAGATTATGTTGTTGTGTGTGTTGTATTCTAAAGGTCATTTGTTATTTTGTATGTTGTCATTTTGTGTTATTTATTATAAAAATTGTTGTATTTAAATGAAAGTAACTGTGGCCATTTAGAATGCAAACCTTGGCATGAATAATAATAATTTAAGCAGTTTGGTTTAAATTACAGCAGTAGTTTTACAGGATTTTGGGTTTGGGTTTAGAGCAAACTTTAACCAGAATGCTTGAGGAACATCAACAAAGTGCTGCTGTGCAAGAACTGTAAATATTGCATTAGAGTAGTGGTCCGAAATAAATCTCATGAGTTTGTCAGGCCATTCAGAACTTTAATAAGTTCCTCAAAAACATGAGTAATTCAGTAAATCAAAATGGGTTGTTTGCCTGCCAAAAAGTGATGTGCTGTTCAGTGATGGCTGGCTAATGCGAACATCAAGCAGAAGCCAGAAACACGAGAGAAATGACCTTTCCACATCAACAGCTGACTCACCGGAGGACGAGCGCCGCCCAGGGCCTCGGCTTTAACATTACTCACCTCAGTTCAGCAAACTGTTAGTGTTGTGTAGTGTGCTGTTTCTTAGCCCTCAAGATACTCATGCAAGAGACACAGTGCCCACTCAACCATGGACTGGAGAAAGTGGAGACAGATGGCAACAAACAGGAAGTGCTGGATACCAGATGTGTCTGTTTTAGTACTGTAGAGCACATTGATGAAGGTGTGCAGGGGGATGCAGATGTACAATACACATGGACTCGTGCTTTAAAAATTACAGCACTTTTCCAGATGGATTGTACAGTATTTACATGAAACCATGTAAACATTTGGATGGGTTCTTGTGATTTTTGGGAACTCCATAATGCTCCATGATGTGTGGCCTTGTTTGAGGGTTCTCGGTTTAATTTAATGGTCACAATAGGCTGATTAATTTAATGGTAAAATGTCTAAGATGACAACAGTTTTTTAAGTAATTGACTGAGAAAACGCCATTATTTTATAATCTTAATTACAATCCTCAGGACTGACCGATCATTTTCGTCTCGGCTTAGTTTTTCTTAAAAAGTTGATGGCTCAACGGAGGATGATAATTCATCTTTTAGACTGAATATAACGGAGTATTTGTTAAGCTTTCATGCACATTGCCAATGTAAGTTAGGGCACATAGATAATTGATTTCCACTGCAAATCTGTTTACTGAAAAAGGGTTTGTGGAAAGTGATACACCCTCAAGTGACCAAAAAGCAATTAAATCTGATTTTTTTTTTTTAACAAATGGAATAAATAATTTTATTCAGCAAGGATGATCAAAAGTGACTGTAAAGACATAAAAAGTCAAAGAATCCTCAAATGAATAATAATAATTTAAGCAGTTTGGTTTAAATTACAGCAGTAGTTTTACAGGATTTTGGGTTTGGGTTTAGAGCAAACTTTAACCAGAATGCTTGAGGAACATCAACAAAGTGCTGCTGTGCAAGAACTGTAAATATTGCATTAGAGTAGTGGTCCGAAATAAATCTCATGAGTTTGTCAGGCCATTCAGAACTTTAATAAGTTCCTCAAAAACATGAGTAATTCAGTAAATCAAAATGGGTTGTTTGCCTGCCAAAAAGTGATGTGCTGTTCAGTGATGGCTGGCTAATGCGAACATCAAGCAGAAGCCAGAAACACGAGAGAAATGACCTTTCCACATCAACAGCTGACTCACCGGAGGACGAGCGCCGCCCAGGGCCTCGGCTTTAACATTACTCACCTCAGTTCAGCAAACTGTTAGTGTTGTGTAGTGTGCTGTTTCTTAGCCCTCAAGATACTCATGCAAGAGACACAGTGCCCACTCAACCATGGACTGGAGAAAGTGGAGACAGATGGCAACAAACAGGAAGTGCTGGATACCAGATGTGTCTGTTTTAGTACTGTAGAGCACATTGATGAAGGTGTGCAGGGGGATGCAGATGTACAATACACATGGACTCGTGCTTTAAAAATTACAGCACTTTTCCAGATGGATTGTACAGTATTTACATGAAACCATGTAAACATTTGGATGGGTTCTTGTGATTTTTGGGAACTCCATAATGCTCCATGATGTGTGGCCTTGTTTGAGGGTTCTCGGTTTAATTTAATGGTCACAATAGGCTGATTAATTTAATGGTAAAATGTCTAAGATGACAACAGTTTTTTAAGTAATTGACTGAGAAAACGCCATTATTTTATAATCTTAATTACAATCCTCAGGACTGACCGATCATTTTCGTCTCGGCTTAGTTTTTCTTAAAAAGTTGATGGCTCAACGGAGGATGATAATTCATCTTTTAGACTGAATATAACGGAGTATTTGTTAAGCTTTCATGCACATTGCCAATGTAAGTTAGGGCACATAGATAATTGATTTCCACTGCAAATCTGTTTACTGAAAAAGGGTTTGTGGAAAGTGATACACCCTCAAGTGACCAAAAAGCAATTAAATCTGATTTTTTTTTTTTAACAAATGGAATAAATAATTTTATTCAGCAAGGATGATCAAAAGTGACTGTAAAGACATAAAAAGTCAAAGAATCCTCAAAGAATCCTGAATCATGGTTTCCACAAAAATATTAAGCAACAAAACTGTTTTCAACATTGATAATAATTAGAAATGCTTCCTAAGCAGCAAATCAGAATATTAGAATGATTTCTGAAGGATCATGTGACACTGAAGACTGGAGTAGTAATGCTGATAATTCAGCTTTGCCATCATATGAATAAATTCCATTTTAAAGGGGTCCTATTATGCTTTTTCACTTTTTTAATTTTAGTCAGTGTGTAGTGTGTATGTTTGGGCATATAAAAAGATCTAGAAAGTTACAAATCTCAAAGTCCACTCCAAAGGGAGATATTTAGATTTTTAAAAATCCCTTTTCAAGAACTACAACGAACGGCTCGTTTGGACTACAGCGTTTGTTTTCCGGGCTTTGTGATATCACAAAGCGGCTCATTGGAATATCATTACAAATAATTCCCGCCTACAGGAATTCGAAAGGTTGGGGGGTGGGGAGGGGCGAGGTTGTGGTTAGAACGCTTGGTTGAGTGAGTGCATCAGACGAGACGATGAAGAAGAAGTGCTGCTGCAGAGTTAGTGCATCAGAGAAAACCAAGAAGAAGAGCTGCTGTGCTGTAGCTTCACATTTTCGGCATGTCTAGAACAATTCTTACAAGTATAACACGACGTAGCTGGGCGCTGCGGATTAATTTTTTTAAAGAAAATAAAGTATTTGAGTTTTAAAGACGTGGCGCGACGCTTCTCGTCTGGTGCGCGACCGCCTGAGCTGCTGCAGAGTTAGTGCATCAGAGAAAACCAAGAAGAAGAGCTGCTGTGCTGTAGCGTCACATTTTCGGCATGTCTAGAACAATTCTTACAAGTATAACACGACGTAGCTGGGCGCTGCGGATTAATTTTTTTAAATAAAATAAAGTATTTGAGTTTTAAAGACGTGGCGCGACGCTTCTCGTCTGGCGCGCGACCGCCTGAAACGCTGTTTTTTTTTCACCTCAGTGCCCAAACGTCTTTGTTTGGGCTTCCGAAAGCGGATGATGTCAGGAAACAGTGGTTGCAATTTAGTTTTTAACTCTGTTCCTGAGCATTATAACCCCAATTTGCTATTGTGTGCTGCGCATTTTACTGAGGACAGCTTCCACAACATGAGGGAGTACAGTGCCGGATTCGCCAAAAGCTTTTGTTGAAAGACGGAGCAAGGGGCATGGCAGTACTGAAACACCGTGTAAGCTGTTCACCAATCACAACGCACTGGGACAGCTAACTAATCACAACACATTTTGTTTTTTGGAAGGCGGACCTTCATCAACACCGGAACTAATCAAGCCGTTTGTGCCAGGATGGGGAGAAAGGTATTTTAATAATGTAAATTATGTGAAAAATAATGAGTTTTTCGAACCACCAAGCATGAGAGCATGTTCTAGTACACCCCCAAAACAAAATCAAGACTTTGTAAAAGAGCATAATAGGACCCCTTTAAAATATAATCAAATAGAAAACAGTTTCACAGTATTACTATTTTTTTTTACTGTATTTTTGATCAAAGAAATGCAGCCTTGGGGAGCATAAAAGACTTATTTAAAAAAAAAAAACATGAAAAAATCTTAACAACCCCAAACATTTGAACTGTAGTGTAGATTCCTGACTGAGACACATTACAAAATAATTGGATTTCAAACAATACATTCCATACTGTTTCAATCAATAACAAAATAAAATGTTGTAATAAAATAAAGAATATTATTTAGTCTTGGACTATGGCACAAAATCTCTGCTCTACTAGTAAATGGTTATTTATCAAAATACTTGTTTGTGCCGTCTGGTTCTGTTGCTTAGAGAATGTGAGCGTGGGAGTTCAAAATCCCACACTAAAGAATATAATATCAGCATGGTAATGTCTGAGGCATCATGACTGAGTTTCTAAGAAGTCAGATAAAATTAAATGTCAAAAGACAGCGAATAGTAGACATGAGAGATAATTGCAGAGCTCATTGCTAATTTTTATGTGTTCTTTGTCTTTACAGGAAAACCAATCTTGAATTTTCAACCCCAAACTGAAGGATCTGAGCAGTCTCCATCATCTGCACTTAAATTTTTGCCATTTATCGTGACCCGTGATGTGATTGGAGAGCTACCTCAAAGGATTACCAGACAAAGGCATCAGGTGAATAATGATTTGTCCTGGCACTGGTCTGCATCACTAATTTCCGCTTTCTACAAACTTCGGCAGAGTGCCTCATTTGCATTCCTAGCCTTACATAATGAATATGCAAAAAAGGCTGAATCAGGCCAACTACTTGGACATCTCATATCATAATATGCAACGCTGCTTAATGTTTGTTTCCCATTTAATTTCAAATGTACTGCTGATGGAGAGGAAGTTAGGGGGCAGAAATGATGCTGCATTATTCATCATCATTAAGATGTAGAAATAGGGAGAAATACGGAAACCCTCCATTAGACCATATCAGCAAACCATCCATAAATGAATAAAATCAAAAACTTAAGGAGGTTGCTTAGTTTGGGCCACTCAACCAAGTTTAAAATAAATACATAACATATATATAAGTGTGTGTGTGTGTGTGTGTGTGTGTGTATGCATGTATGTATGTATATGCACACACATTTAGTATGTATAAAGAAAAAAATTATAAATAAAATAATTTATAGTTAGAATATATGAATATATAGTTAGAAGTCTGAGTATATAGAAGTAAATCGGAATAATAAAACTGAATATATAGATACAAATCTGAATATATAAATGTAAACCAGAATATATATAGTTAGAAGTCTGAATAAATGTAAGTAAATCAGTATATTTATAAATCTGAATCATAACAGCTCTTATCCATTTCATAATGCAACGGCAATACCTAGAGGAGAAAAGAACAAGTGAATCATCTCTTTAGTGGTAAATGATACAGCCCTCTGCGGCTGCTTTATATTCGTGCTAGATGTGTGTGTTTAGTTGCAGGTAGTGCTCGGCTCTTGGCACTGACTCCAGCTTCTGCCGGAGAGAGTGTTCACTCTTATCAGGCCAGCTCATTCTTTACAGCGAGCAGTCCACAGACCTTGTGTTCAGCCATAAATCACACATCTATGAGATCGACCCTTTTCCCCTCCGTTCTGCCTAAACCCTTCGGTACATGACGCTGTATTGGCTTATTAAGGACAGCAGCAGCTGATTTGATTAGATGGCTGCTGTCCGTAGGGAGCTGTAGAACAAAAACCACTCGTCAGTTTAGTGTTCTGCAGAAACGAAATGAGGAGTCAGTGTTTGTTTGTGCCGCCATGAGTCTTGTGGATGGTTGCCAGGGCATGTTCTGAGGGGTTGCTAGGGTGTTGCTAAGTAGATCTGTACAATATATTGGCTGTTTTTTTTCCCATTCAGTATCGATCGTTATTGGATATTTATTAGTGCATACTTATTTTTGATGTTCTTAGATTGTTTATCATCATCCAACATTATTATGATGCCTTAGTTCACTTGTAACATTTTTAATTGTTTAATTTGTTAAAATGATAATTGATTTAATTATCATTTTGGCTGGACGTTTGATATCAGTTTATCCCTATTGCTTTTCAGCATTTGAAATTATTAATTTAACTTTGTATTAGTTATCAGTCATAGCATTAAAATTAATTATCGACCTGGTCATATTGGCTGGAAGTTTAATATTGGTTTATCCCTATTACTTTTTAGCATTAATTAAAATTATTAATTTTATTTTTTATTTATTGGTTATTAGTTATCAGTCACAGCATGAAAATTGTCCATTTAAGCATTATATTGACTGGAAGCTTAATGTTGGTTTGTTGCTTTTCAGCATTAAAAATGATTTTATTTTTTATTTTATTTTGATTAATTAGTGATCAGTCATAGCATTACCATTAATTATGGATTTAATTATTTAATTATCATATTGGCTGAAATTTTAATGATGGTGCATACCTATTGCTAAGGACTTTTTTCCATGTATAGCATATCAAATTATTTATTTATTTTATTTTCATTTCATGAAAACGAATATTGGTCCGAATTCCAATATTGGTGCATCCCTATTACTGAGACCTTTTTTTAGTTATTATTTTTATTCTTTCAATCTGTTTTAATATATGCCAGGCAAGTGATCATTTGAGAAATAATTTGAGGAATCATTCATGTGTGCTCCATGAACGTTGTTGGATGAGTTATGAGTTTAATACTTAAGGTTAATGATTTGAACACACCTCTAACTGTACCTATGAGCAATAACAATAGTGATGATCGTCTTAGAAAGCACTATTAAGTCAAAGAAACAGAAGAAAATGCTTTATAAAGAGCAACTGTATTTTGTTCCTCTCTGAAGCTGTTCAGTATTACCGAGTGGAAAGGACATGTGAGGAAATGGCTCGTGATAAACGACGTCCTGCAGAAGAGCCGAAAAAGAAGGTAGAGTTTCAGTGCTTACAGAATAAAACGGTGGTGCATTCAGCACATTTCTCTCGGCTCCAATCACAAGGGCGGCGGCGCAATAATGCCTGTGTGCGATTTTCCTCCGTTGGCTCAGATGAAGAAGTCTAATGAGCACTGGAGACAAATGTTCCTCCTCGTTTCTCTGTGAAATGGATGCCTGTATCACTCCAGAGGGGCGCTGTTAATTGTCATGCACAGCACAAACAGTCCCAATTCTCTAAAGAAATTAAACAAGATAAAACCCTGAGTTGCGTTTAACCCTACTGTACTTTAAAAGAAGCCTGCAATGGTTCATCTGGGAAAATCTAATTACACTTTTATTTATTGGTAAATAATTTATGGGTCATGTGCTCCATGTAAACAAATAGAATATATATATGCTATATATGTGTGTGTGTGTGTGTGTGTGTGTATATATATATATATACACACACACACACAGAGATCTCTCTCTCTCTCTCTCTCTCTCTCTCTCTCTCTCTCTCTCTCTCTCTCTCTCTCTCTCTCTCTCTCTCTCTCTCTCTCTCTCTCTCTCTCTCTATATATATATATCCTATATATGATATGATTCTGATTCACTCACAATTCACTGGAATTTTTCAGATAACGTTCTTTTTTTCCCCGAACATATGAAAGAAATATTTTCTCTGCTAATAATGTAAATGATACAGGGACCGTGTTTCAGACTGATTTGAACCAGTAACTGGCATTTTTTTATTAAAACAATTAATAGAACCAGTTAATTTAAAAAAAAAACTGTCTCATGAGAATCATTCATCTTGGGAATCTGGCTTCGCAGTTTCAATATATTGTTTTGGATGAACAAAGTATTTAATAAAGAATGTGTTTTTATTACCATAAATGAGTGATTTTAAATGATAATTGGAAATGTAAATAATTTAATTACATTTTTAATTAAGTTAATATGCCCAAATAATGTCACAATGCACAAAATTGTTCTTAAAAAGTGTTTTCTTTATACAAAGTGTAATATCTAAATATAATTTTATAATTTCTTTCTTTTAATCTTGAGCCCGTGTTTCAGACTGATTTGAACCAGTAACTGGCATTTTTTTATTAAAACAATTAATAGAACCAGTTAATTTAAAAAAAAAACTGTCTCATGAGAATCATTCATCTTGGGAATCTGGCTTCGCAGTTTCAATATATTGTTTTGGATGAACAAAGTATTTAATAAAGAATGTGTTTTTATTACCATAAATGAGTGATTTTAAATGATAATTGGAAATGTAAATAATTTAATTACATTTTTAATTAAGTTAATATGCCCAAATAATGTCACAATGCACAAAATAGTTCTTAAAAAGTGTTTTCTTTATACAAAGTGTAATATCTAAATATAATTTTATAATTTCTTTCTTTTAATCTTGAGGTGAAATATGACCCTGAACATAGTCTTTACTCTTTTCAAAGTTGAAATGTCTGTCCATTTGCTTCAGACCAGACACAAGTCTGTCCGTCCAAAAGTCTTGTAGTTACATAAGCATTTTGAATTACAGCCCACTGTTGTAAATCACAGTCAAAGTCTTCATTTCTTCCAGATCTCCTTTTTCCTCATTAGTAAAAGTCACACAGTTAAATAATTCCCTCACACCCTCCTCTTTCATATGCAGATGAGGTGCTATTCTGCCACACAGAAGGCTTTAATAATGCATTCACTTGGATCGGGGAGCTGGTGTCCCATTTTCTGTTACTGGACAGAATGTGCGATCCGTGACAGCTTGCACAAATGCTCTTCCTTTCCTGGAGTCTGATCAGAAAAGGATTTGGGAATTGACTAAATTGTGACTGATATGGAATTGAATCAAAACATAGCCTGGAGTCGATTCTCTCGCAGATGTTTCCCGATTTCATTCATCAGTTTGGTGCTTGCGCAGTGCTAATGCCCGAGGCAGATACGTCAATGTGAACCGTGCGCATCAATCCTCGTAAAGGCTAGGGAGATACGGCAAGCTCCGGCCCTGTCCGCTCAGAGTTCGTTTTCAAGTTGTCATGGGCATGTTCTTTGTATTACAGCCCTGCTTTATATCGTCCCCATATGGTTGAGGCACTGCAAACGTCACTGCAAGATTCATTCCACTCTCGCTTTCTGTCAAAAATCATAAAGGCAGCCGCACGTAACCCCTCGCTTGCACGGCTAGGAAACCGTTAGCTTTCACTTTTTATACTCCTCACAAAAAAAAGCCGTCTCACGTAATGGACTGAAACAAGTGTCCTAGCCTCCAGGGCTTCTCTGGAGATATAGGCGACAGCTCCCTTTAAAGGGTAAAAATAGACATAAAAGTTGGTTGTTGCTTGTGTAACTGGGTTTGTCATACATAGGGAGCTGTGTGATTTCAGGGTCAGCCTTTGAGGGGAAAAATGTGAGGACAGGAAACTTTACCATTTGTGGCAAGGGCATGTGAGGACTCGGGCTTTAATGAATTGTTTACCAAGTATCATTTTTAACTCAAGGTTGACGTTATCTTAGGATGTGTCTCAATTAATTCTTCTGTACATTTGTTTGCAGAGACTGCTGTGGCATTATTTAAATTAAAATTCCACTGTGGTTCATAATAAATATTATCTGATAAACATGCTCCTAAACAGCATGTAAATCCCATTTGCATATTTATGAGTTTAATAACATTTATTGAACCATCTGTGTAAATGTTCCTAAGTAAATTGGGGCATCTTCTTCTGAAATATATTACAGAAAAATATGGAAAATGCAGAGGAGTGTTTGCCATTAGTAGACACATTTTTCTCTTAAACCAACAACAGCACCCAAAAGTTTCTGCAGCTGCACAAAGCACATGAATATTTAATGAGGCTAGCATTGAGGCAGTTTATGATTAGTTGTCTATTGCTTAACTTACTGTTACATTCCAGCACTGTGTAGTCTCACAAAACCAGTCAAGATTGTCTTTAACCACAAAATAAAGGTAAGAAATAAATAAAATAAAGATAATAAATAAAGTAATAAAAGTCAATAAAATAAAAAATGAATTTTACTGTTCATTTTTTTGTTTATTTATTTATTTACAGTAATAGCAATATAATGTGACATGGATATGTTCTTTGTAGGTTTTGTGAGATTTGCAATTTGAAGGTGGACCATGGCTTAGATGGATCAGTGTAAAACACAATGCTAACCCATTTTTTAATATAACAAGTGTGAAACATTGCTTAAAGGGACAGTTCACCCAAAAATGAAAATTGTCATGATTTACTCACCCTCGTGTCATTACTGAACATGTTCAAATGTCAAGAAGCAAATGTCTCTCCAGTCGTTTCAGGATCTGCAGCCTACGCACTCGCTCCACTGGACATTTAATAACCATGTTAGCGTGCTTGTTCTAGCACCTTCTTTCATTTGCAGCCATTACGTAAAGTCGTTTCCTGGAGTTTTTCCAGAGGCTGAATGAAATAAATTAGAGCTGGGAGGTGTGATGGTATACACCGACGGTAGAAATGACTCCCAGCAGGTCAAAGCATTCTCATAGGGCACTCTGACACGAGGATGAATCCTCTTCTTCTGCCTCAGGGTCAGTGGTCAGATTCGGCACAATAACCCGTCAGGTGAGACAGTGAGGGGTTTGAAGGAGTTAAATGAGGACCGCCGAGGCTTTGAGCCCAGCGCTGATCAGCACTCAGTGATGCAGGAGGACGAGGAAGAGGAAGGAGGAGCGAGCAGAGCAGCGGAGCCTTTCTGCTTTCAGTCTCTCGTCAGCGAGTGCCAGAGCAGTTTCCTTTGCTGTGCTTCTCTGAAACACACACACACACCAGAACACTCTTCATTGCTGGTTGGGGGAGAGTACTGAATCCTTTCCTCTCCGCCTGGATCATGCTGCCCTGGAAAAGGAGCAAGTTTGTGCTGGTGGAGAATGAGTCCAAAAGCAAGCCGAAAAGTCTTGGAGCCGGACTGACTTATCATTCCCTGCTTTCGACTTTGCTCCACTCCTGTCCGGATCTCGTTCCTGACTGCCCGTTTCACTGGCTGGGAAGTGTTTTCCACAGCAAACGCCAGAAAGTGGAGCTCAACAAAGAGGAACCCACCTACAACGTGCGTTACCTGGGCAGCGCGGTCACCATCATGGCTAAAGGCGAGGATTGCACGCAGGAGGCGGTGGCTAAGATTTGGACTCGCAGCAACTTTGGCGAACAGAGCGCCAAGATGAAGCTCACTGTAGGGCCGCATGGCATCCGCATGGGGGTGGATAAAGGCGGCAAAAAGAAGCCTGTCCACCTCTATTCCCTCAACCGTATCACATACTGCACCGCTGACCCCTTCCGGCCAAAGATCTTTGTGTGGATTTACAGGCATCAGGTGAAGAATAAAGCGGTGGTTCTACGATGCCACGCCGTGATGTTGGCGAAGGCGGAAAAGGCCAGAGCACTGGCGCTCAGCCTGTACCAAAACTCAACGTCGGCGTTTACAGAGTTCAAACGACTAAAGCGGCAATCCGACTTCCGCCATTGCCAGCAGCAGCTGTTGGGCGAGGACATTGTGCCTCTTATGCCTCTTCGGAGACTCCTGAACGGCCAGTGCCACTACCAGCCACCTGCAAACAAGCCTGGAAGTGCCACACGGCTGTCCTCGATTACTGAGGAAGAGGAGGAGGATGTGGACGGACCGAGGGATGCTGAATCCTTCAACACGAAAAACGCCAGCACTCCCAGTCCTCCTCCTCCTTCAGAGAAAGATCTGGGGAAGATCGTAAATAGACTGGATGAGGTTTCGATTACCAGCTGGGATGAAGCACAGATGACTATCAGCACTCTGGTGTGACGTCAAATTGATACAGTTTAGTGTCCTCACCAATGAGCCGCTGTCCTGTTGCCTTTCCCGCCAACCCACTCTGTCTGGTACATCCATCGATGCACCATGAAACAGCCCCTCGAAACTCGGGATAAGGACCGTTGGCAGCCACGATGCCAACAAGGAAGCATTACACGAGCTGCATGGAGAGGAAGAGCCAGAAGAAGCACAATATAAGGAAGACCACAGGTACACCAATCATCAGTTGGTCGAGAGCTTACACCGAAAAGCCTTTATTTACCCCCGACATCAAGCAAAGCTTAAACCGCACACCCAAAGACGATAAAGCATTCATCTTGTACTCACGGCACCGAGTGATTTTGTGAGTACGTGCCAAGTGCTTTAGACTGATGGACTATGAGAAGGAACCTTAAAATGTGACTTTTTGTATGCCCAGTTGGTTCATAACTGTCCCCCCGGTGACCTCTTTCAACTGGCTCAGCTTCAGTGGGATGCGATTTAAAGCTGGTTTATTGGCATTGGAAACTTAGGAATCGAGCCATTGACTTGACATGTTTACTGCTACCATTCATCATAGCTCTGCTAATCAGTAATGCATAACAAGTGGAGGCATCATCTGTGACGTTTGAGATGAGCCTTTTAAAACATTTATAAAAGGTGTCTGTTTTACACTGTGATTTGTCTGGGACCAAATGGCAGCAATGTATCTTGTATTTATACAAATTGTAATTCATGCTGAATATGTGTTGGTGTAATGTGGTAGTCATAAAAACTAATTTTTATGCCGTTCACGTGAAGGTCGTAGCTCCCATCTGTCAACTCTGGCATGTGTTTTTGTAATTTCAGCTCATCGTATTAATCTTCTGGAAACTGATTGGGGAAAATGGTGATTTTTCTACTAATTTCATCTTTTTCTGCACAATGGGACACTGTCAGTGTGAAAAATAGCCAAATGTTGTATAATAAAATGTTTGCTTACATCAATTATGAATTTTGGGAGCCCCAGCTTTCCATTTATTTCATCCCGGGATGATCGGATTGAGTGCATTTGAAAATGCAGACTGCTGATTTACAGGCTCTATTTCAAAAGATCATAATTCATAGCTTAGAAAATACTTAACTCAAAGAAAAGGAAAAAATATCCATTGACAGCCTGTGAGTGGGCTGTGGAAGGAACTGATTTCATCTGAAGGGCATTTAGCTTTTCCGTCAAAGTGAGGCTATTAATCAGCCGATTGAATTGTATAGGAAGTGAGCATAAAACACCTGGGCAGGCAGCACAGAGCTTTCAGTTTGACATGAAATCAGCCAGAAGAGCCTTCAACAGCCTCTCAGCGCATAGCTGATTACAATGGACAAAAGGACAAGCACATAAATGCACGCAATTCTATAAGATCTGCGTCAAATTCACCACAACAAGATCTCTTTTCTTTAAGTGCTGTTGAAATGGTTTCATTAGTGGTGCTTGCTAGGACAGACATCACTATTGCTATTGCTATTGCTTATACTTGGGTTTAGGCAATGGATTAACTCGTCCCGTGCCCTTTTTGGGCTATGTGGATGATTTAAATTTGTGAGTTGTGCTTATTAGTTTTCCAAGTGATCATATTCTCTGCACTTTTTCGGTAAAGTCACAGGCTTTACAAAACAAAAGTGTGGCACCACTTGCTAATGTGTACATAAAATGTGCAAATGTAGTTTGTTTATGCTGTAATTATTTTTAAATATATATATTTTGTCCTTGAAATATTGTGGGATTCTTTAGGTGACTGGTTTAATTAATCTGAAATTACTGGGTGATGTGGGTTTTTGATCTTTTAGATTTTTTTTAGAGGTCTTCTAGATGTTCTGACTGAAATGTGTGTTGTCAACAGGCATTAACAAGACAGAGAGAGATATGCATGAAACAGCAAATACAGTCAGAAAATTACATCCAGATGGCAGCAGGAAGGTGCATTATGGGAGGATCCCACATTTAGCATTATTGTGAGGCATGCATTGCACAAGCATTATTTTGATACATATCCTTTTCATAATGTATACTTTTTCTGGATTGAGCTGCAAATACAAACCATTTTGGCTCCTAAGGATTAATTTACTTAAAAAATTCTGTCATTTAATTTCCCTGATGTTGTGAAATGTCTTTAGTGCTTGAATCTAAACCAATATGCTGCTATTTTCTCTTTGGAACACAAAAATAGTTATTATATGACTTCAAATGTAGTGCACAAATCTTATAAGCTACTTTTATGATGATTTTAGTGCTTGATAAGCATGGTCGCTATGTTGTTTTAAGAAAACAGCCGTATAAAGCTTCTTCAAAAATCTTGTCTTATACAGAAAAAAACGCATATGATTTTTAAACAACATGAGCGTGAGTAAATAATGACTTTTTTGGTGAACCTAATTCTTTAAGGTATGCATAAAATTGATGAAAAGTGATAGAAAAGACATTTATAATGTTACAAATGATTTCTACTTCAAAAAAATGCAATTTCAAATAAATTTCTATTTATCAAAGAAACCTGGAAAAATGTATCACAGTTTTCACAAAGCTATTAAGCAGCACAACTGTTTTCAACATTAATAATGATAAGAAATGTTTCTTGAGCAGCAAATCGGCATATTAGAATGATTTCTGAAGGACCACGTGACACTGAAGACTGAATAATGATGCTGAAAATTCAGCTTTGCATCACAGGAATAAATTACAATTTAAAATATACTGAAATATAAAAGAGTTATTTTAAATTACAATAAATGTTTTTTTATCAAATAAATACAGCCTTGGTGAACAAATGAGGCTACTTTAAAACTTCTTACTGACCCCTTTTGAACAGTAGTATTTATGTGACCTGATATATAACAGATTGATATGCCGAACTGTCTGTAATAGACACCATTTTGTCCCTGGGATGGGATTCTGTAAGTGTAATCTCACCTCTTACACTCTGACTGTCTCTGAAAATGTGAGTGTGGGTTCGAGTGTGAGAGTGACAGAATAATGGGAGTGAGGGGTGTTACTTCTCTCCTATTAGCCTCAATGAAAGTGTTAATAATCTCCCCTGGAGGCACAGAGGGGAACAAGGTGTGCTGGACCGGGACATACAGGATCAATGAGCCATCTTTGAGGCATACAGTGAGAGAGAGAGCGATAAAAAGGATGACAGCCCCGTTTCAGGTGTGTGTCTGTGAGTGTTTAAAAGCGAGAGATAAAGAGAGAGAGAGACTTGCATTTGTATTCCTCAGCAGCACTGTTCTCTTCCCTTGAACAGCAGCGCTGGGTTCTGCATTATTACTTCTAAACACACACTGTGCCAGATCATATTCCCTGAAGGCTCAATCATAAATAGTTAATTCCTGAGAAATATTTGCACAAATAATAACGGAGCAAAGATGTTTGCTCCATTCCAATTTTGTTAAGCAAAGCTTTGACAGTGTTTAACCGCTAAATAAAGGTGGTTTTATTTAAATCTTCAAATTATATTGTCAAATAAAAGGCTGAATAAGACGAACCCGATTTATTTCCTGAACAAATCTGGCAAGAGTGTTCAGAACTGAAGGTGATTTATTAGAAACAGTTTGTGTGTTATTTTAATCATCAAGAAAAGTCGTGGGGAAGTCGTGGCCTAATGGTTAAAGAGTTGGACTTGTAACCCAAAGGTTGTGGGTTTGAGTCTCAGTAAGGGGTAGGTTTAGGGGTAGGGTTGGTGTAGGGCAATAGAATGTACGGTCTGTACAGTAGAAAAGCCATTACGCCTATGGAGAGTCCCCAGAAGGATAGCTGACCAGACGTGTGTGTGTGTGTGTGTGCACTTTGGATGGGATAAATGCAGAGCACTAATTCTGAGTATGGGTCACCATACTTGGCCACATGTCACGTCACAATTGTAATTGAATTGGCATGCGTTGGTTTATTAAACGCATATCAATATTTAAAAAAAGCTTCCAAATTAAATTATGTGAGTTTGGGGTCGGCAAGATTTTAAAATATTTTTGGAAGAAGTTTCTTCTGCTCACCATGGCTGCATTTATTTGATCAAACATACAGTAAAAACAGTAATATTGTAAAATATTATTACAACTTCAAATTACTGTTTTCCATTTGAATATATTTTAAAATGTAATTTTTTTTCTGTGATCAAAGCTAAATTTTCAGCATCATTACTCCCAGTGTGACGTGATCTTTCAGAAATCATTCTAGTATGCCGATTTGCTTTTCAAGAAACATTTCTTATTATTATTAATGTTGAAAACGGTTGTGCTGCTTAATATTTTTGTGGATATTCTTTTTGTGAATAGAAAGTTCAAAAGAACAGCATTTATTTGAAATACATTTGTATAACATTATAAATGTCTTTACTGTCACCTTTGATAAATTTAATGCATGCTTATGAATTAAGGGATACATTTCTTTAAAAAAATATAATACCCAAACCTTTGAACAGTATAGTGTATATAGATAGTATTCCTGCTGAAACAGTAGATTTCATGGCTCATTGGTTTATTTCCCAGCAGGGAATGCATGGATTGATAAAATGTATACCTTCAATGCAATAAAAGTCACATTGAATAATTACACTCAAAATTTTGTCTTAAACGTCTTAAAATTTACTATGTTTACTTCAACACGTGCATAGTCACTGTGCATGCTTTTCAAAGGAAAAATGCTTTGAAATGACTTCCTATTTAAAAATACGTCAAATTATGAGAATAAATGACTAGCAAATGTTATAATGTGAACTTTAAATCTTAATTTAAATAATAATAATAATAATAGATTCAAAAGGAACAAAATGCAATTCTAACACACAAACGGCTGCAAGAAATTAGATTGCCTGCAGTGCAATTGTTATGCAACGCCATCATAAATCAGGCCAAATAATTTCTCCATGCTGATCCATAGAGTCCGAGCTAAAACAGCTTAACTGTTATTAGCGCTACAGAGCAATATATTCCTAACACAAGCCACCCACGAGAGACCGGGCTCACTGACACTCGCAAATAAAGAGGCGCTGAATTTTGCATGACCTTTCAAAAACAGTGCTTGCACACCGTTATGAGCATGTGTATTTCATGGTGGATGAAAGATATTATTCTCTGACAGTCCTCCCAGTAAGACTGTACTGTTGTCAAAGCCAGTAGAATCTGTGTGACTTGAATATTTCAGTGTTTTCATCCAAAATATTCTCTTTGCTCGTGTGTTTTCCTGCAATTCTTTGCACATAGAACCAGATGAGGAGAAACTTTTATGTGGTGAGGGTTCTTTAAAGATCAAAGGCATCACATGTTTTAGCATCAACGTTAAAATTGAACTCGCTGAAAAATAGAGAGAGTAACGCAGATTCATTTTTGTCACGTAAATATCAGATGTTTGAGATTCGTAGCATTAAAGAAAACATGAAATCGACCCTATTATTTTTAGTAAATAAATGGGTAACACTTTACTTGAAGGGGTGTGCATAAGACTGACATGACACCTTCATAATCATGACATGACACGTCATGAATATGAAGGTTTTTTTATGCATGTTTATGACAACTGTCATTAAGTGTTATTCGCTCAGTTATGTAATTTTTAATGCAAAGATGACATTGTTTGACCCAACCCTACCCCTACCCTTACCCCTAACCATAGCCCATAACAAAGACATCTCAAACAATGTCATCTTTGCATTAAAAATGACATAACTGAGTGAATGACACTTAATGACAGTTGTCATAAACATGCATAAAAAACCTTCATATTCATGACATATGTCATGTCATGATTATGAAGGTGTCATGTCAGTCTTATGCACACCACTTCAAGTAAAGTGTAACCAATAAATGGTCTTATTCCATATTATTCAATGAGTTTACAACTTAGAAAAAACGTTTTTTTACAGTGTATGATTTTTTCCAAAAACCGTAAATCTGAATAATAACACATCTCTCTTCAACAAACTGCATGAAAAAATAAACAGCTGAGCAACTAAAACAGATGAGCCCTGCATCTAAATGTAATATTCAAGATTAGGGATTTCCACAAACTCCACAGCCAACGTTTGAGCAATAGTGTAAGTGATGTTTTCCTTAGCAAGTATCACTAATTGTAAATCAGTGCGGCAGAGGATTGTTTGATTGGAGGATTTGTTGTCTGTGAGGTCATTCTGACTCAGTGCTGAGTAATTGTTTGGCTCTTTGCTGGAGCGCTGACATTTAAAAGGTAACATCAGTGTCACTAATGTTAGCAGGATAATTGAGGATATTAGCACAACAGGGGCCAGTTTAGAGCAGACCCTCTGTTTCACACTATCAAGCTCTTAATTAGCTCTTTAATGCTGAAATTTACGTCAGTAGATTCGCAGGCCAGCTGGCGATCGTAGACTGTGTCAGCTTTGAATTTGAGATGATCGCATTGGTGGAAAGTCTTGTCCAGAGATGGAGTGAGCGATAGTCAAGTCATGTAAAGTCACATTTATTTATATAGCACTTTATACAGATCGTTTCCAAACAGTTCAGTGGTAGTATTGATGTCGCAAAGTTAATCAGTTATGAATCAAATTCTGTCTCTAAAGACAATAGTGTCATTATTCACATGAATTTAGTCCAATCTTGATTCAGTTCCATTTAATAACTCTGTCAGTGTTGCAAAATTGAATCAATAATGAAACCAATTCAAAGGCAGCTCTACCAAAGACAATAGTGTCATAAGATTAGATGATGATGATGGTGATTATTATAAAATAAGTAAACGAATAGATACATTTTTTTAATCTACAAAATAAGATCAAATATAAATGGATCTTTAAATAGGAAAATACATAGTTGTCCTTATATTACTATTTCAGTCTTTCTACTTTAAAATGTCACATTTTATTAAATGCTTTTTGCCGTTTCTTTGTAATTATTTGTGAAATGTACTGGTGAAAATTGTTTCTCCACAAAAGAATAGCACAACTCTCTTCAAGAAACTGCATGAAAAAAATAACCATGGCAAGATGCGAGAGGTTTGTGTATCTGAAAATAAATATTTTATTTTATCCAGTCCAGTCCAGTCTGTGGGATCCAGTTTTCACAATAAAAAGTGAGATTAAAAATAATTAATAAGTAAACGAATAGATACATTTTTTTAATCTACAAAATAAGATCAAATATAAATGGATCTTTAAATAGGAAAATACATAGTTGTCCTTATATTACTATTTCAGTCTTTCTACTTTAAAATGTCACATTTTATTAAATGCTTTTTGCCGTTTCTTTGTAATTATTTGTGAAATGTACTGGTGAAAATTGTTTCTCCACAAAATAATA
This sequence comes from Sinocyclocheilus grahami, assembly GCF_001515645.1. Classification (NCBI taxonomy): domain Eukaryota; kingdom Metazoa; phylum Chordata; class Actinopteri; order Cypriniformes; family Cyprinidae; genus Sinocyclocheilus; species Sinocyclocheilus grahami. The sequence goes on along the minus strand of NW_015506037.1, from coordinate 69,749 downwards.
GCACAACTCTCTTCAAGAAACTGCATGAAAAAAATAACCATGGCAAGATGCGAGAGGTTTGTGTATCTGAAAATAAATATTTTATTTTATCCAGTCCAGTCCAGTCTGTGGAATCCAGTTTTCACAATAAAAAGTGAGATTAAAAATAATTTAAAAAATAAAAATTGTGAGAAGTTTAATTGTGAAGGTGTGATGTGACAGTTACAAAAAATAGTTGCATTTATGATTATTTGCAGTTGATTATAAAGTTTTTTATAAGTTTTGAGATACAAACTCACCATTACATTTTTTAGTCTGAGGCAGCAATGGGCTTATATAACAGGATCTTGCATCAGACAGATGAATCCATCATGGAGCACCAACATTGAGGAATAGACCCTAATTAGTAAATTATGTGTACTTTATCATTATGTAATCCTTCCTCGCCTCATTGCTGGGCTTGTTTTATTACTTTCCTATGAAAGACAATATATTGGATTAGACCTTATAACATGCTTCTCCTCTGGATGAAATCCAGCACCTCAGCTGATGTAATAACGCATCTCTTTCCAATAAGATCTTTGCAGAACATTTTCTACCTCTGGCAGTAGCTCTCAGACATTTCTCTGATTGCTGCTTTGAGACGTGCAGCTCTTAAACCGTTTATGTATTTCCAAGAGAAAGATCCGGATGACTTTGAAATGCAGGCAAACAACCTTTATCAAAAAGCTCCAGCTGCCTCTGGGTTGATCTCACTGGCAGCAAAGCAGCAACGAGAGCTAGAGCCAAAAGTTTGCGATCCCCCTCACAGGAGGAGAAATGACATGACTGGAGGACATTCACTTAATACAGGCACTAATTAACAAACAAACATGCTCACATGCAAACTAGGCATGTGTGAAACTACTTTAAATCAGTGGTTTGTCTATAACGTAAGCACATTTCTGCCGTGAAATAAAAAAGTAAAAAAAACCAAACTTTTTTTTTTTAGAATCTTTTTTTCGCTCTCAAAAATATCTGATTTTAATAATAAAAAAATAAAAAAAACTGAGAAAAAGTTAGAATTGTGAGACATTAAGATGCAATTATGAGTTTTTAACTTGCAATTCTGAGAAGTACACATTTTAAGATATACATTTGATAATATAAAATTATTCCATGGCCAAAAAAAAAACAATTGCAAATTGTAAACTCAGAATTACAAGGAAAAAGTTTTTTTTCTCAGAATTGCGAGAGTTGCAATTAACTTAATTTTTTTATTTCTTAAGAATTACGTATCAGGATTGATTTTTTTTATTATTATTTAAATGTTTGAATTTAGTGACGACTTTTCTGAGAGGGTTTTTTTGAATGCTAATAGTCTGTTACTATATATTCTAGACACTGTTTCTATATTACAAGTGTAGCAACATAGCAACTTAAATTAAGTGCGTCCTAACCAATCTGTATTGCATATGCAAAACCAATCTTGAGTGAGTTTTACTCAAATTTTACAAGGGATGCATTCATGTTTTTATTTTTTTTACTCTTTATGGTGACGAAACTATTAAATTGGTAAATAATATGCTTTTTTTTTGTCTGATTTGAGGTCTTTTGGCATAATATAAACGAAATTATTGCTTATTGCTTATCACTAATTATTGTTTGTTTATATCCTTATTCTCTTGTTATCTTTTCCTATTAACAAAAGCTGTAACTTTGCCTCACTTGAAAGTTCACACAAAGTCACTTGTGCATTAAATCTTTTTTTTTTCAAAGGCCACAGTCCATTTGAGATGCAAAGGAAATCAAACATAACCTCTCTGTCTTGATTCAACTACACGCTCTGATAAAACGCTCAGGTTTTTTCTGCACATAAATAAACTGATAAAAACTCAATAATAATCCTTTACAGATTCAACAGCACAGTGAGCTCTCTCCTATACCGACGAGCTGACTGAGTTAATGAGGCGGGAGAAACCTTTATTATTTCATGATATTCTGTCCTGCAGCTTTGCTCAGGGAGGCGTTTCATAATGCAACTGAATTTATTAAGACACAGGAATACAAAATATTCTCATTGGAACAGCTCAAAGCTACATTCATCCTTCATTAACCAGGTTATGAAATAGTCACATTCCTTTCCTGTTGCCAAACTTTCCTCGAGTGGCTGACAAATGTGTCCTCTGAATAAATCTGTTGACCTTTTAAGTGTCGCTTTAGTCAGATGTCTCCCGCAGGCTGACATGTCAGATCCTTGGTGCCGGATGGAGGGACACTCAAACATGGATTTTTGCCATTTGTGCCATTTGCTTAATTAAAAAGTAGAATGCAACTCAATCGTTGAACATTTTGTCACAACTTATTATATGCAATCAATTTAAATGTTTGGTGTAACACTTTACTTATATAAGCCTTTATATATAATGCATTATAAATTTAGTTTTAATGCATTAATTATGCCTTGTAATGCACCTTATAATGCTTTGTATGATCTTATGATTAATTATAACCACAGATCCAATACATTATAATATTATATTTATATAACCTATGTATTTTCAGCTTTATATAAATGTAGTAATGTTTTCAGTAACTTTTATTATTTGGGGTTCATGGCTTGGCTGAACAAACCTGTCTGATGTCAAATCAAAGTTAAAGAATGAATGAATGTATGAACTTGACTGGAAACTCTTGGCAGTAATATTGTCACGATTATCTTGACTCGTGTTAAATTATGGCATCGACACAATTTTATCTAGTAGCTTGATTAACAGTTTGTGCAACAGGACTGGAACAAATCCATTCAAAAAAGTATTTGGCATTGAAAAAGTGACATTTAATTTAAAAAAAATGTAAATTAAAAAATGTACACTTACAATTACACACTACAAAAAATGTAAATGTAATCACAAAATCTTATTTTCATGCTTTTATAATTATGGTAACACTTTGCAATAAAGTCTATTAGTAAATGTTAATGAACACATTAACAGACACTAACTAGCCATTTGTTACAGCATTTATTAATCTTTGTTAATGTTAATTAATAAAAGTACAACTGTTGTTATTCTGTGTTAGCTCTGTCCATTATTTAATATTAACAGATACGGCATTTCAATAATGTATTAGTAAATATGGACATTAATATTAATTGAGATTAATAAATGTTTTACAAGTATTTTGTTAGTTCATGTTAATAAATGTAGCTAATAATGTTAACAATCAGAAACGTATTGTAAGTATTACTGTAATTATTAAATAATTTCTAACTTTATTAATGTTAAATGATGCAGTTATGTATTGTGAATGTCTTTAATGAAAAAATTACTGCTGTTTTAAATTGGGGTCCGATATTTAAAAATGAAGCGAATGAATGAATGTCGATTAACTTGAGTGAAAACTCTTTGCAGTAATATTGTCACATAAATTGATGACTTGGACACAATTTTATCTAGTAGCTTGACAAACTTCATTAATGCAAGTTTATGCAGCAAGACCAGAAAAAAATCCATTCAAACCAATTGTTTGAGATTGAAAAAGTGTTATTGTGTGGCAAAGTCTCCCTCAATTTAATTAAGTTCATTGATCATTTTCATTTCTTACCAATGAATACCAATGGCTTTGAAGACAGCATGAAAAGTGACTGAACTGCTGCAAAGCCAAAAACAATATGCATAAAAGAATCTGCAGTCCATTATGGTAATTTGTCCTTATGTTTTTACCATCTGTAATGTGCAGTGCTGGGAAACTTACTTTCATAGCAGTTCAAGCTACTAACAAGAAATAGCTGCTGTAAAGTAAAGTCTTCATGATCAGGTTGTGTAATCAAAGCAGTATTTTTATTTATAATCAAAGCACACAACTTTTATACTAAAACAATCTGCCAAGTGTTGTCAATCCATGTGGACTTTGGCTTCAGACAGGTAGTGTTCACTTTTTAATTGGTAGATAACGTCTCAGGTTACTTATGTAACCATGGTTCCCTGAGTAGGGAACGAGACACTGCGTCCTCTAGGGGTCGCTATGGGGAACGCCTCGTCGTGACCCGTGTCTGAAGCATACATTGAAAAAACACCAACTTAACTGTAATTTCTTTCCTAACTTTCTGACTTTGAGTTCTTGGGGAAAACAGAGCCACTGTCCGTAATTGAGAGCAGCGGACTGGGCTGAGGTTTCGTGCATGGACTGCCAAAGGAGGAAGCTCCTATAAATCCCTTTCATATGAATGTCAGCAAACAGGGGCATTTTTTTTGAAGCCCTTCCAAAATAGGAGGTGCGAAAAATCTTTCGATAGGTGCTCTTATCCTCAAGCGCAGGTGGCTGAGGCACAGAAGTTATTGAAATGGCGCTGTGTGCCTTTGCCCACTTGGCTCCTCTTTATAAATGGATGTCTTGATAATTTTTTTTGCACAGAGCGCGCTGTCATTTATGATGGGATAGATAGAGGTGGCACTTAAAGCAAGATGCAAGATTATTTATGCAATATGTCTGCTTCCTATTTTTCAAGGCCAGATGGTGAAGGTTGTTTGCAGACGCCGTTTGAAGAATGTGTTGCATTTTTTTCTTGCATTGCATGCTCTTTACAATGGCCTCAAGTTTTCATGCCATTTTTGATATTTTGTGTGCAATGCAATGACATTTGTACAGTTTGTTAAAAATAAAAAAAAACACAAAAAAAGGTGCAACAGTTATGTTAAAAAAACCCGAGTACAACATGTGTTGTGGGTTAAATACAGTACCTACAGGAACATTTGTTTCCATGCAATTTGCTAAAGTATATTAATATATAGGTATATGTATATATATATATATATATATACAGTATATGTGTGTGTGTATGTATGTGTGTGTTATTTTTTATATAGGCTATACATTTTTAAAAATGACATTAAAAAAATTATTACACAAACATACATAGACATACAGATTTTTTTTCTGTGTCATTTTAATAAAATTGCATATTTAAATTAGATATATATGGTTGCTATTTGTAATACCATATAACATATAATTTTTGATGATATTTCATCATTTTTCATTTATATCATCATGTACATTTTACTATGGGGATTTTACGTATGTTATAAATTTATATCTTCATCGACCCAGAGAATATAAGTATATGAAAATTATATATCGCCTTATAGGTAACATATATGGCAATATCACTCTTGATATATAGCAATATGTCATATTTTACATTTTGTTATGCCTCGTTTTCAAGCTGTGAAAGAAAAAATGAGTTTCTCACACTTCTATTCAGTGCTGCATCAGTCTACTAATTGAGGTCAAGAAAGCTAACAACCAAAACAGCCTTCTTTCAACTAAATAAAGTAACTTTTTCTTGGGTTGATTCAGAAGAGCCTTCATTTTTGAATAAACTTTAAGTCTTAAATTTCATGTATTTCATATTTTACTTTGTGTTTGCATTAGCAGTTGCAGCACACTTCAGAAACCCTCCACCTTCCCCAGCTCCACCTGTCTAGATCTGCTACAGGGTAATTTCATTTATGATATATATATATATATATATATATATATATATATGGAGTTATTTCATATATGTTATACAGTATTTGCAGCAGATCTATTCTGGCAAGACCAAACACATTTAAGGGATAGTTCACCCAAAAATGAAAATTTGCCTGTGTTTTACTCACCCTCAAGCTATCCTAGGTGTATTTGACTTTCTTCTTTCAGACGAATCCAATCAGAGTTATATAAAAAAATTGTCCTGGCTCTTCTAAACTCTATCATTGTAGTGGGCGGGTGTTTCTGTTTAACAGTTCAAAATACGTTAAATAAAGGTCGCGCATCCATAATAAAACGTGCCTCACACAGCTCTGGGGCATGAATAAAGGCCTCCTGTAGCAAATCCATGCATTTTTGTAAAAAAAAATTATAAACACTTTTCTCTCACTCGTCGTATGCGGAAGCAAAGTTTCCTTACTTTGGTCTCCTCTTGGCTTATATCGAAATCCATTTTTCTTTACAAATACTCGTTTTGTGCTTCTAATTCATGACTGGCGTTTTGTTTTGTTCTCTCTCCACGTTCATCACTAATCACACAACGCCGACGTCCTACGTCATCTGCCGGACCTGCTTCTGTGTATGTCAGATAGCGGAAGTGATAGAAAAGTGTTTATTACGTTTGAAATATGGATATTTTTCTGACGAAAGCGCATGGATTTGCTACAGGAGGCCTTCATTCACCCCCCGGAGCCGTGTGAGGCACGTTTTATTATGGATGCACGCGCTTTATTTAATGTGTTTTGAACTGTTAAACAGAAACACCTGCCCACTACAATGATAGAGTTTAGAAGAGCCAGGACCATTTTTAATATAACTCCGATTGGATTTTTCTGAAAGAAGAAAGTCATATACACCTTCATGTATGCTTCAAGGGTGAGTAAAACACAGGCTAATTTTAATTTTTGGGTGAACTAACCCTTTAACATTGCCATGTATATTACCATGCTAAACTCTATAGAGAGTTGTCATGACAGAAATAGTTTAACCACTATTCAAAATCTATTTGAAAATCAAATATGGGTCAAACTGATACAATGTGTCCAAATACTTTTTCGTTAAATTTGTGCATTTATTCTTTATCCTGATAATGCTTTTTGCTGTGCATGTGGTTATATGTCTGCCTCTCTCTCTCTGCTCATAAAATCACACCAGAACACTGAAGAACGGGAGTCTGAAAGCAGGGTTTGAGTTATGAAGTTTGCAGCTTTGATTGCATCGTGTTACGCAACATTCAGGAACATTGTGTCTGCACGAAATTCTGCAGTCCGTTCCCAGATGCTCTCAGACACAGACATCAAACCGGCTCGCTAGGGAAGGATTTTTTAGACTAATTTGATAGCGGAGGAAGCCGGCTAGCTGTGAATTCGCTCGTAAGATGAAACACATTGAGCTTTGGGGAAGTGTAATTATGGTAGTGAACCCTCACTAGGCATTGTGTTTGGCAGCAGAGAGCAACTTGTTTATATCTTCAATACCGAACACTGTTAAAAAAAACATATATTGAAAGGTCACACGCTAATGCTGTCTGCGTCTTTGCATATTAACCCAAGGACAGACATTAATTGCTGTTATTTGGGTTTGACACTTGACATTTTGAGATTTCAGAAGGGGTTCAAGTGAATGATGTGATTCAAGGTTTGTGGTCTAAATTTAACATTGTATTTATGCATAAAACTAAATCTTTTCTCTAATATAATTTTGCATTACCTCCAAACATAGACCCAGGTGTCAGGCAATGGGTTTTATGGTGCAATTATAATTTCTGCTCAGCACATTGAGGGATTTACATAAGATGGGACTTGCCGCCTGGATGTTTATTTCCCCCCATATAATGGAGCATGTTGGCAGGATTGTTAGGGCTGCAGAATTGGCGTGCTGAAATAAGGGGGTGGTGAGGATCAGTTTAGGTGCTCTGCACTGTAGGCAATACCTGTGTGGTTCAGATAACGGTCAAGTGCTCTTGTATTTGCTGCAAGCTAGAATTGGTTCTGATCCATGGCTCTCTAGAGATAGACGACAGACAGCTGCTGTGCACCAGCTCCAAAATGAAGGGACTTGGACAGTGTTCCAAATCAGAAAACAACGGCAGGCGCTTTGCCATGACCTCGATCATATAACTCTACTAAACAAACTCACTAGTTTCCAGTAATGAAAATGCGAATCATAAAAGTTTTTCTTTCTTTCTTTCTCTTTCTTTCTTTCTTTCTTTCTTTCTTTTTTTTAATCTAATCAAACTTAAATTATACAGAAAACTTTTAGAAAATGTTATATATATATATATAAATAAATATATTTATTTATTTATATTGGTATTTAATATTTATTGCACACACATACAAATTTAAATTACATTTAAATATTTTTGATTTTGGGATGAGATACAGTATTAATTAGATTACATCTTTTAATTCTACCTAAACTCTTTTAGCTAACAGTGAATATGCAGCTCCTTATATTTTCAGCTGTTAGGTAATCTGTTTGCATTCACTTAATCATTGTAATTACCAGTTTGATTGAGAAAGAGACTTGCATTAGCATGAATCATTTGGTGAAATTATGCGTTCAGCGCTTTGCGTCTGGTTCTGCCCTCTCATGTTCCAGGTCTCTTATAAATTTGAATTATTCAAGGAATAAAATGTGACTCAATGAGACAACAGGAACAGACAAATTCTGCTAACAAGACAGCACTATAGTGTTCACAGTTCTTTATTACACCCACTCTCTCACTAACAGAAGACAGACACTGGAATGATTGTGCCTTGAAATCTGGCTGATCAGCAATCTTGTAAAACCCCAGGATGCCGAAGACGGGCAATTTTGGACTTAGTTTACTACAGGTTCAATAGCTTTCTCATTTTGTGGCGCTCAGTAGCATCTGATCTGTATTTGTATTTGGATTAAAGATAAAGTATTATTGATTTTAAGTGGTTATACTTATTGTTTTTAAGTGATGCAAACTATTTTTAGGTTTTTAGATATTTATAACTTTTATAATACTTCAATATTTTTAAATGTGTATAATAATTATGTAAAAATTGCTATTATGAAATAATAAAAAAGATAGAACTGCATTGCCATCACGGTACCAGAATCAAGGCACCAGAAGTTGTTGCATAAATCTAGAAAAATTATCATGGCCCTAATTAAATCCACATCTCGTGAACGCTGGAAATTAAAATTCTGTCAGATCTCAAAAGCTCTTCATTTACAGTGTTGACAACTCGCTCAAGTGTTCTGCCTTGAGGGTTCATTTCCGTCCTCAGTCTAAATCCTCGTGCCAGTCACGTCTGCCTCTGGGCTTTGAGTGCGCCTCGGTCTGGCCACTTCATCATACAAACACACAAGCAGGCTAATCTCTGAGCGCTCCAAATAATATCATCCTCATAAGCCAATGACAAGTCTGCTGACAGCGTGAAGAAACTGCTCTGACAGGGCCAAACAATAAACAGGGACAGACAAAAAGCATTAGGAAAGCAGTTTTGAAAGTTTGTTTAGAAAGATTTGAACAAAAGTATGTTTTGTATGGATTTTTTTCAAATCATAATATTCCTTGTGATTAAAAGTCTCTGTAAATTTATTTGACAAGATGTTAATTGATGGACTGGAGTACTGGAGTGGAATATTGTGAGCTCTCATTCTGACGGCACCCATTCACTGCAGAAGATCCATTGTTGAGCAAGTGACATAATGCTAAATTTCTCCAAATCTGTTCAGATGAAGAAACAAACTCATCTACATCTTGGATGACCTGAGGTTTGAGTAGATTTTAATACAGTGTTTGTAACACAGTTTACTCGTGCAATCTAACGTGTTTCCATCAGGAATTGATTGGATCAAAAATTAAGACCTTCATGATGTCAGCGGCAAGGACATTTGTTTCAGAGGTGGAGTAAGTTGTTCATATTTTGATATTTAATATTTGATATTCGACAATATTGGAATATTTTGCACTGATAAATCATGTATAATGTATTAAGAAAGAAAATCAGGTCAGTTTTGATTTCATGTTGACTTTCAACAGCTCTGTTCTGGTGAGTTGGTAATGTGTCAAATGATGCCACATTGTCACTCCAAATTAGACCCAGATTTGCTAACTTTTGGACTTCATTATTCAAAAGGACACTTTGTATTCCATGAACAAACACGTCCGTCCCAAATTGCTTGGCAGCATGAGAATGAAGGCACAGACTGTACGTCTGAATCCAGACCCACGCCAGCAGCTGGGAGTTACGCCCATTCATATGGCCTCTCGAGATAAACTCAATTCAGTGGGTGCTGAAGGACCATGCAATCGGGTTAAATTAATCTCTTTGGGCGACTGCGCCCAAATGTAAGAATGTATATTTGAACATTAGAAATAATATTTCAGTGTACAGTGAGCAGTGTTTCAGAATGGTATAACATTGCGGGTCTTAAAAAAGTCTTAATTTACCCATACCCAAATTAAGGCCTCAAAGTCCTTAAACTGAGCCGAATGTCTTAAATTCATACAGTCATGGCATTAAAGGTTGCATACACTTCATCAGTATTTTTGTCTTGTTTTCAATTCTAATATCTAAACATCCTTATATCAAGATATATTTACTTGAAATGGAAAGTGATTTTTCTTCTGTAAATTGAACAAAATTAAGTGAGTTTATGCTTGAAATAAGAACAAACATCTGTCAATTAGGGTATGAAAGTGAATTAAATTCATTTTTCTGAGCTCATTAGAAGATATTGTTCTTGATGTAATCATAAACTCCCTTCATTGTGATCATTTTTCAGAAAAAAAGACATGTCATTTAATCTTGAACATTTGGGTTGAACTGTTCTGGAACAGTGTTTTAAATACAACTTAACCACTGATTTCTAGTCGTGTCCTCTTTTGGAAAGCCCAACAAAGTAGTTTCGCTTTTATAATGAAACACACAGCGTCTTCACAACATTTATAACAATAAAGTTACGCCTTCTTTCGTTGCGTGAACATTTGGGCAGTGTTATGCAAATCTTCCCACACAGTGACGTAGACATGTGGGGGCGTGTTTGAACGAGGCGTTTTAGGAGGGCGTGGACGAGTCTTACCTTTTATAAATAATATCTCTTTGGGTTTGAGACTTTAGTCTTTGCGACTTTAGGGATCTTATCTGTTCACAAACAGCTTGTAACACTCCAAAGAGAAAGGAAAACTTGAAATCGCATTATATGACCCCTTTAAAAATCTTTAGACGTTTGCCCAGGAAAGCAGGACAAAACACTGAGAAAGGACAGAACTTTTTTTTTTTTTTTTACCAGAAAAGTAATAAAGATCCATTGAAAGTTGTATTTTCAAACTTTGAAGTGTTGCTAATACTGCTCACCGTGTGCTTCCTAGACAATTAGAAAACATTCACTGAATGTTTAACATTTCTATTATGACGACTCTCGGAGATTTTAGCATATACATGACAATTTTAATGTGCTTGGGCTTGTTGGAATAGATCTGCTTTAGGGCTGCATGATATTGCAACTTTAGGGATCTTATCTGTTCACAAACAGCTTGTAACACTCCAAAGAGAAAGGAAAACTTGAAATCGCATTATATGACCCCTTTAAAAATCTTTAGACGTTTGCCCAGGAAAGCAGGACAAAACACTGAGAAAGGACAGAACTTTTTTTTTTTTTTTTACCAGAAAAGTAATAAAGATCCATTGAAAGTTGTATTTTCAAACTTTGAAGTGTTGCTAATACTGCTCACCGTGTGCTTCCTAGACAATTAGAAAACATTCACTGAATGTTTAACATTTCTATTATGACGACTCTCGGAGATTTTAGCATATACATGACAATTTTAATGTGCTTGGGCTTGTTGGAATAGATCTGCTTTAGGGCTGCATGATAAATCGCATGCGATATTTAATGCGCATCTTGTCAGAAAACCGGTTCTGTAATCAGCGGTAAATCTCCATCACCTGCGGGCTTTCACATTGAGCAGCATTAACTACACAGAGCCGTTGTTCACTGACGAGCTGCGCAAAAAAATCGCGCAAATATGAACGTGGTTTTGCGCAACTCGTCCAGGCCTGATTATTTAGTTTGAAGGATGAAATAGACTTATGATGGCTCAAAACAGCCTGCCTGCATGAGCAAAAATGGTTAAACTGTGCACTTGATAGGGGTCGCATCTTAGCAACTACGATGGAGATAGAAGAGTTAATGGATAGCTTTTCCTTCTTGATAAACGTTTTTGCACTGCAAATTACTGTAGCAAATGTTCTGTAATCTACTGTCACTAAATGGTAAATACCAGCTTGAGAAGTGAGGCTTCAAGAAGAAACCAATTTCCAATTACATAGCAAGTTCCAGATAAAGTATTCCCTGTTAAGCGAGGCTTACACAACCTCAGATAGACTGTAATCAGTTTCTAAAAGTGTGCAAAAATATGAATACCCTCTGATCTGGAAATTCATATAGTTGCTATTAATTTTTCTGCCCTGCAGCACGCTCATTACACTTATAAATAGTGTAAATCTCATTTAAAGCATGACTGCTGTAGGTGCATCTATCCATGCATATAATCTCAGACATACTCAGAGGAACAGTGTCGGCCCACATCTCCCTGTCTGGCACCGTGTGGAAAATGTGTATGCGAGCTCTACTTTAATAAGTAGGAGCAAACAGAGACCGCAGATCTTTAAGTAGTTTGGCCTGTAAAATGTCTGCTATTACAGTTTGTTGCATTACATTGTTTACAAAGCAACCTAGAAAGTTCAGCATCGAACTGCGTTTCTGTTTAGTATGAAATTCACTCAAATCTTGGTTGTCTGAAATGGAGCAGAAAATCAGGCTGTCAATAAAAAGCCTCTTATGGAGGGAAGTATTGAGCGCTGATTCCTGATTGTTGGCCAAGTTAAGCTTTTGTGCCAAAATAAACCCTTTGGTTCTTGAGATGCCTTTGGAATTGACTTTCTGGGTCGACAGCATTTATGTACTTATAAACTGCAATTACAATGGAGAAAAGGAGCAGGATCGGGCTTTGTTACGTTATCTGCGCAGAGACAATTTTCCATTGTGCAAACCTGTAATATAGACCACATGATAGAGCTGTTCAGCCCACACGATGAATGGACTAAAGGTGAGAGAAGAGATGGATCAACACATGGATAGAAAATAAAATAAGTCACATTTTCCTGCAGCCCAAGCAAAAAGGAACAAAGCATTGTTTGGCCGTTCTAGCATTGGTCTATTCCTTACACAAAGCTATCGCATGGCTTCAGATAACGTATATATAGTGTATGAGTTGTATAGATGACTTTCATGATGCTTTTGTGTGTGTTTGTGAAAGCTTTAATCTTTTCATTGTGATTGAATTAAGTATATTTTCTTGAAAATTTCTCCTTTTGTGTTCCACAGAAGAAAGTCATACCGGTCTGGGACGACATGAGGTTTGATAAATGATGAGCTATTCCTTTAAGTTCATTGATTCAGCAACAGAGAGCATCCCATTTTATCTCTCAGCTTGACACAATCAGAGCGATCGCCTCTAAGATTGAAGAATCCCTCATATAAATAATCTCTGTTTATGTGGAGGAGGTGCTATATTGGGAATATTAAGCAGTATTGGGACACTGTAAGAGGGAAAACTATACGTATAGTTTCTGTTTGTAGAAACGGACTGATTCTGATTCAGGGTTTGCTAGACTGAAGAATGTCATTCCTTTTGGGAGTGAAATGTAACATATTGCAGTTTTGTTGGTTCTAAATTTAGAATAAAAAGCCAAAGAGTTTAAAGAAATGAATTCTGTTATTTGTTGAAATCAATGTACTGTAGTATTGAATGTCGTATTGCAGTATTGATCCTATTTACTCTCTTAATACACAGTTCTAGTTTCATTTTGAATGATTTGTCATTGTTGCATGTTATTAAAAAAAAATCAAAAACATAACATAACAACATTGATTTGAATAAATATATTAAATAGAAAACAGTTCTTTTAACTTGTAATGATGTTTTAGAATATTGGAGTTCTTACTGTATTTTTGATCAAATAAATGCAGCCTTTGTGAGCATAAGAGACTTCTTTTAAAAACGAAAGATAGATAGATAGATAGATAGACATTAACTTTGCTAAATTCTACGCACTCCGCATCTTTAAGGTTTTTACAAATAAACTGAATACATAATGATGTTTGCAGTCTGTGATTCTAGCAAATGTCTTAGTTTGTCTAAGTTTCTGATATTTCACATCTAACCACCATCTCAACTACCTAACATTGTTGTCCATATGGTATCCATGCTTGCATCTATATTTTAACACAGTCCTTAGGCTACAAGAATCGTTTAAATCTTTAATGAGTCAAGCACATTACCCAGTATTTTTAGTTCACCGTTTCCTTTCACAGAGTTTCTTTTCTCCTTTCCCTCAGACTCTGTACTAGCCGAGTTCCTTGGGGCTTGTTTTCGTCTGGCATTAAAACAGCCATGCTGAGACCTTCCGACAGCTTCCAGATTAGAAAATGAAAGACCGTGAGCAACGTGGATTCCGTTGCCAGGGAACAGCGTAAATCAACTTGTCATTGGCTGAGCGGAGATGATTCAAAGGTGTGCTGACCACTTGTTGTTCAGCAGGATGTTTGTGGTCGTATTTTTCTGGTGGACATAGATGCTGAATGTCCGATTTTCAAGGCCTGATTGGAAATAACAGCAAAGAGACCTAATAGCTTCTGTAGAGCATCTAATTAAAAGCTTTTGCCAAGCACCTACGATCTGTATTCAAACAGATTTACTGCACTATTTAGGTCAGGGGTGCTGAGTGCTGCACCTGCTGATCTATTTTCCTGACATTCAAACTCAAACACACCTGAACCAGCTAATTTAGGTCAAGTATACTTTAAAAATTGCAAACAGATGTGTCGGAGATGTTTAAATTCATCAGTTCCTCCAATATAGAGTACTGCAGTGATGACATATTTTTGTAAGATAGCATCACCCTGGTTCCCTGGACAAAATCCCATCACTCGAGGACCAGTGGCATTTTGGTCTGTTTTTCCTATAAAGCTGTCGTATGACTAGGAAGATTGGAAAATTGTTCATGAGTTGTATGGACCACTTTTGCAGTGCTTTTATGATGGCTTTTTTGGCTTGACAGCATAAATCAGCATCCACTTTCATTGTATGAAAAAGAGCAGGAGGAAAATATGTAATCTGAAAAAAATTAGGGTGAGTAAGTGATAACAAAAATGCAATGTTTTGCTGTTTCTTAAAGGAATTTGTCTCTTTTGCATGCAGTGATGAAGCAGTCAAATTACTGTTACATCTATCATGTCGGCGTATGAAAATGACTCTCCAGCTGCGCTAGATGCAAGAATGGAAAATGATCCGTAGTAGTGGGTGTTACAGGAGGGATGTGACAAGTAAATTGGTGTGTCTAAATTGCAGCACTCTGTCATTTAAAAAACCTCAGTTTATGGAAATCAGCCCTATTCCCACACACAGGTTTTTATCTTTTTGTCAAACACAGAGAACAGAGTGTTAGAAATGCCGAATGGAGGAAACTGGCTGTTAATTAAAGTCTGTCACAGACGATCTCACACACCAAACTGTCACACGAAGTTTGTCCCTGCAAACACGTCCACTAGGAGTTTCACTTCCTCCTGTCTTCATGTAAACTGCTGTTCCTGAAACCACGCCTTCTTTCTTTGCGTGCACATTTGGACGCATTATGCAAATATTCCCACATAGTGACCTAGATATATGGGGGCGTGTTAGAACGAGCCATTTTAGGGGGGCGTGGTCTTAACTTTGATAAAGAATATCTCTTTGGGTTTGTGACTTTAGTCTTTGCAACTTCAGGGATCTTATCTATGCACAATCAGCTTGTAACACTCCAAAGAGAAAGGAAAACTTGAAATCGCATCATATGACCCCTTTAAGGATTTACATGCTGTAACGCAGTCAACCTCCTGTTTACTAAGATAAGTGTAAGTATTTGATATGTAATTATTCATTTGGATGTTCATCTCTGGGAGGCTGTAAATAAAACAGACTATTAGAGTAAATTTTACAAGAAAATTCTAATACTTGATTTGATATGTGATACTAATACTTAGTTTTTTCATATTTCCAAACTCTGGAACTAAGAACAGAAAGATGAAATTAATGTATACGTAAATGCAGTGGCATCAGTGTGAATCAACAAAACAAACACAAACTCCATTCAGACACTCATAGTGTCCCTTTTAGTTAATTAAAAAAAATCATATTAAATCTGTCATTGACAGTATAAGCATAACTAAGAATCTAAACCCATCTTAAACAACTGACACACATCTCCGCTAATCAACTGAATGGACTGCTTTCAAGGATTATAGATGGATCAGTGTCCAAAAGGGCCATTTTATCTTTTATTCATCAGTGTTTGTTGACGCCCTCAATTAATCATTATGGGATGCCACATTGTCAAGACTGTCTAACAGGCTTTCAAGGGCCCCTCTGAACAGTCATTTAGCTCAGGAGACTTAATGGAGTTCTTAGTTATGGCTCATTTGAGTATCAGCTTTGTTTGCTGTTAGTCCTAAAACGCCTTTGAAGAATGCAGAAAAGTTTTTGCCACAAATGAGGTTTAACTCTGTGTTCAATCTCAACTGGTTCTTGTATCTTTGAAGCCTTGAAATAGTTGTGTTCTCATTTTCAAATCTGTTTTAGGGCTCTTGTTTGCCCATGTTTGGTATAGCCAGAAATGTATTCAACACTTGGAATAGATTCAAACAAAATAGACAGACACAAGGGGGGAAATTATATTATCACTTTTACCACAGGAAGAAAAAAGAGATCTAGGTAAGAGATTAAGAGACAAATGTGTGGAGCAGCTACTTCAGCAGCATTTTTTTTTCTGCTGCACAAATCAGATCACTGGGATTTATAACCTCCTTCGGTAACACTTTACTTGAAGGGGTGTGCATAAGACTGACATGACACCTTCATAATCATGACATGACACATGTCATGAATATGAAGGAGGTTTTATGCATGTTTACGACAACTGTCATTAAGTGTCATTCGCTCAGTTATGTCATTTGTAATGCAAATATGACATTATTTGATCTAACCCTAACCTAACCCTACCCCTACCCTTACCCCTAACCATAGCCCATTACAAAGACATCTCAAACAATGTCATCTTTGCATTAAAAATTACATAACTGAGAGAATGACACTTAATGACAGTTGTCATAAACATGCATAAAAACTTCATATTCATGACATGAGTCATGTCATGATTCTGTATGTGTCATGTCATGATTATGAAGGTGTCATGTCAGTCTTATGCACACCCCTTCAAGTAAAGTGTAATCCCTCCTTCCAATCCAGCTGCTCACAGTAATGAGTAGATGCATCTGATTGGCTTAGAGGGACAGAGGGTGTGGTTAACTGGAGGTTGTGCAGATCTCCAGCTACTTAGGGTATGTTTACATGACAACAATGTACTAAAAACGGAAAAGTTCTTCCTTTGTGTTTTTGAATACATACAGATGACAACATTGTCAGAGCGATCCCCATTCACACTGATCCATGAAAAGCACTAAAATGCTGTATTATGCATGCCAGGCCAGTAGTTGGCAATGTTAGCCTACTTTGTAAAGAAACACTACATGCACAAATTCACCGTTTTTTGTAGTTTACACAGAGAATATAAATTGCATTTTTTAAACCTGTTTTTAAAGGTTTGTTTTCAGGTCAATGAAGAGCCAAAACACATAAAAAAGTTTTCAGTTTTTTAGTTGAAAATGGTTTTGTGTAAACAGCTCCTTGAACGTTTACACTTTGCCAGAATGTAAGCTCTAAAGCTAAAAAAAATAAATGTGGCTAGCTCAGATTATATGATTTTGACTGTAGTTGATGAGAAATATTTAAGTTCATGTTAAAATCTCTAACTTTTGAATGGAGACTTTGTATTTTGAGATACAATATATTTTCTGAAACTTTTATGAGGCTTTGTCCACATCTGTACAGATATTTCTAAAAAATAATAAGTAAATAGTTTTCACTTCCCTTTAAAACTAAACATCTGTCCACACCAACAGCATTTTAGACGACAATGCGAAAAACACTCATAACCCAGTTTTTGCAACTTATTGCAATGTAAATTGTTATAAAATCAACCTAAACAATGACAGAACAGACTTTTTGAAGAATAGGCTTTTTGAAAAAAATCAGTTTTTAGTTATCTAAAATCCTGTTTACATGTGAATAAGATGCCAAAACTCTTAGTCTTATAGATGGGGACTGAGAGACACATGAGAGATTACTGGGGTGTTTTTTTGTTTTGTTTTTCAGGATAAACTTATGCTACGGCCTCTGTTTGCCATCTAGAAGAAACAGATTTTTAAAGAGTGATTTTTCTTTCCTATGGAGGAACTCTCATTACTCACTCTATATTACAGATTCTCAGCTAATACTGGAGTGTCAGAGACCCATCAGAGAGAGAGCCAGTGCACTGTTGCCCCAGAGACTCCCTCAGGCTTACAGATCATTTCTTCCTTGTTTTAGGAACGACTGACAATAACCTCCTGATTCCCATTAGCCCCATGTCTGGCAGCATTCCATCACTCTTGGACAATATCGATCTGGCCGTCTCTCGTCTGCCTCATCAATGCACACGTATGACTGAGGACGACCGTGGGCCGACGTGCTGCAGCATACGGACAAAATGCATTTCACCTCTGATTCCAGAGCACTTTGCTTTTCTGTCTGGTAGGTGGCCACTGAGGGGAATAGATCTGTTCGCTTCCATTATAACACTAGGAAATGCTAACCTGGTGGACAATCATGCCTGACCTTGAAACTGAGCTTGAGTATAAAAGTTTGTGATGTTCTTTAACCATGTAAACTTTCTGCAAGCAAAAAACATCACAAATTATCACGATCTGTGCTTGTTGAGGCAATCATAACTATTTTTCACTTTTCAAAACCTTTTGCTTTTGTGTTTAGTTAACGAAATAGGTAATCCTCAGGCCATTCAAGATGGCTAGTTGAATTTTCTTGGAACAGATTTGGATAAATGTAGCATGACATTACTCACTCACCAATGGATGCTCTGCAGTGAATGGGTGCCGTCAGAATGAGATACTTATGTAACCATGGTTCCCTGAGTAGGGAACGAGACACTGCGTCCTCTAGGTTTCTTGCCATGCTGCGGACGCAAGCTTCAGACGAAGAAGTGAATGATGTGTAGCTCCCGGCGCCGATTTATACTGGAGTCGCACCGGTAGTGACGTCATGGCTGTCGCCGGCCAACGAGTTGGTGTTTTTTCAATGTATGCTTCAGACACGGGTCACGACGAGGCGTTCCCCATAGCGACCCCTAGAGGACGCAGTGTCTCGTTCCCTACTCAGAGAACCATGGTTACATAAGTAACCTGAGACGTTTTTAGTTATCTAAAATCCTGTTTACATGTGAATAAGATGCCAAAACTCTTAGTCTTATAGATGGGGACTGAGAGACACATGAGAGATTACTGGGGTGTTTTTTTGTTTTGTTTTTCAGGATAAACTTATGCTACGGCCTCTGTTTGCCATCTAGAAGAAACAGATTTTTAAAGAGTGATTTTTCTTTCCTATGGAGGAACTCTCATTACTCACTCTATATTACAGATTCTCAGCTAATACTGGAGTGTCAGAGACCCATCAGAGAGAGAGCCAGTGCACTGTTGCCCCAGAGACTCCCTCAGGCTTACAGATCATTTCTTCCTTGTTTTAGGAACGACTGACAATAACCTCCTGATTCCCATTAGCCCCATGTCTGGCAGCATTCCATCACTCTTGGACAATATCGATCTGGCCGTCTCTCGTCTGCCTCATCAATGCACACGTATGACTGAGGACGACCGTGGGCCGACGTGCTGCAGCATACGGACAAAATGCATTTCACCTCTGATTCCAGAGCACTTTGCTTTTCTGTCTGGTAGGTGGCCACTGAGGGGAATAGATCTGTTCGCTTCCATTATAACACTAGGAAATGCTAACCTGGTGGACAATCATGCCTGACCTTGAAACTGAGCTTGAGTATAAAAGTTTGTGATGTTCTTTAACCATGTAAACTTTCTGCAAGCAAAAAACATCACAAATTATCACGATCTGTGCTTGTTGAGGCAATCATAACTATTTTTCACTTTTCAAAACCTTTTGCTTTTGTGTTTAGTTAACGAAATAGGTAATCCTCAGGCCATTCAAGATGGCTAGTTGAATTTTCTTGGAACAGATTTGGATAAATGTAGCATGACATTACTCACTCACCAATGGATGCTCTGCAGTGAATGGGTGCCGTCAGAATGAGAGTCCAAACAGCTGATAAAAACATCACAGTAATCCACTCCAGTTCATCACTGAACATCCTGTGAAGTGAAAAACTGCATGTTTGTAACAAACACTTCTAACCATAATATTCAGTCGTCTAACTATAATATTGCTTTCTCCATTGAAGTCATTTTGTCTGATTTAGGAGAGAAATATGCACAGATCAAGCACAGTTTACAAGTGAAAACAGTTCTAAATTAAAATGCTGGTGGATTTTGATGTGAGAGGACAACAGGGAAGGAACTTTTCCACTGAAGGAAGCATTATTATGGATTATAGGCTTGTATTTTGGCCAAAACCGATGGTTTAAAGTTAAAATGCCTTAATGATGAATTTGTTTCTTACAAACTTTTTTTTTTCCAAGACCTTCACAAGACATTAATTGGTGCACCAGAGTGGTGTGGATTACTTCAATGTGGATTACTGGGATGTTTTTATCAGCTGTTTGGACTCTCATTCTGACGGCACCCATTCACTGCAGAGGATCCATTGGTGAGCAAGTAATCACAAAACTTCTTCAAACCTGTTGTGATGAAGAAACTAATTTTACATCATGTGTCTCCTGTAGCTGGGCAGAAATGGGCTTTAAATAACGTGAAACGAGTCGTGTTATACAATAGCTTTCTTCTCTTGTGCGTTGTTTCTTCTCCATCTGCTAGTTTTCCCACCGAAGCTCTGAGGTGCCATGTCTGCTTTACCGTTTCTAAAATGACTAATTTTCAAGCACAGACTTTGAGGGTGAAACTCAGCATCTATGACACCTTTAGATTCAAGCTGCTGTTATATTGGATGTATTAGATGCGTATTGTTTCATTTCTGACAGCAAATTGCCAGAAAATGCTGACTGGGACCTTTTGAAACAATTTACCCATTTTTGCTAAGTGTATGGGCCTGTCCAATCATATAATGGCCCAAAGCAGATTGGCTCAGCAATAACTGCAGTGAAAAATGAACATTGACGGCAGCAAACAGAAAATACTGGTTGCCACAGCACCTTTATGGATTCTGGTGAAATACAGGAGACATGGTTATTTCAGCTCTGCACTGTAATGAAGCTATAAAATTGGAAATTAATATCTCCTGCATTTTTGTACAGCAGCTAAAACTGCAGAAGAGCTTTGGATTTCATATGTTTATTTATTTATCTGCTTACATATATTTATTTATCTATTAGCTGTAGTTAAATCAGTTCATGTATATGCAGATTTCAAAATATTGGTTTAATCATCTAATAGCAGTGCATTTACATGATGCATCTATAATATTAGTAAATTCTAATTCATTTCAAAATAATTACTGTGCATTTAAGCATACTGAAGTTGGGCAGCATCCTTTCTTTTTCTTCAAGTCCTGTCAGAAAGAAAAGAGCCTTGTTTCCTTTGACAGCATTACTATGTTAGGAGTTTTGATTAAAGTGCTCTAGTTTCTACTGTTCCTCAGAGACTTGCACAGATATATCAGCTTGGCCCCCTCCCCATAAAGACGAGACAGGAACTGAGTGGGTGAACGGAGAAAATGGGACATCAGTTGGAAATAAATAACGTTTCATTGCAATGCACTGCTGAAGTGGTCTGGTGGAAGACTTAATGGCTCATAATTAACATTCTCCATTCTGCCCCCTGACTCACGTCCTACAGTATTTTCAGTGTTTCATAACAAAAGGTCGAGATGGTGATTGTTATTCATCTTCGTCTGCTATGAAGTCTTGAGGACAGATACATAAGTGCACTTAGAAGTCTTTAAAGAGAGATGGCAAAAGCAGGTCACCGTTGTTTTATTTCGCCCACTCACTGATATTTCACTGTAGGTTACAGCTGATACATCATTCCAGCTTTGAAGTGTGGTGCGTCTGGTCAGTTGGATGTTTACCGAGCTGAATCGTTTGCAGTATACAGCTCAGAGGTGCTTTTCATTATATTATATATACACACATACACATTCATATATATATATATATATATATATATATATACTTTTACTAATATTTAAATTTGTTTGATGATCTGAAACATTAAAGTATGACAAACATGCAAAAAAATAAGAAATTAGGAAGGGGGCCAACACTTTTTCACACCACTGTGTGTATATATATATATATATATATATATAGTGCTGTTCAAAATTTGGGATCAGTGAGATTTTTTATGTTTTTTTTAAGGAAGTTTCTTATGCTCATCAAGGCTGAATCTATTTGATCAAAAATACAGAAAACAACTGTAATTTTGTGAAATATTATTGCAATTTAAAATTTAAATTTAAATTTTTATAATAGAATTTTTTTTTATTTTTGTACTTTAAAATAATGTATTCCTGTGATCAACGCTGAATTTTCAGCATCATTACTCCAGTCTTCAGTGTCACATGATCCTTCAGAAATCATTCTAATATGCTGATTTATTATCAATGTTAGAAACAGTTGTGCTGCTTAATATTTTTTGGGATCTGGGGTACAGTTTCTATTCAAAATATAATTTTTGTGTTACAATATAAACTACTATTGAAACATTTGGGGTCAGTACATTTTTTCCTTTTTTTTGTTTAAAGAAATGAATACTTTTATTCAGCAAGTAGTAAAGACTTATAATGTTAGAAATTAATTTTGTTTTGAATAAATGCTGTTCTTTTTAACTTTTTATTCATCAAAGAATCAAAAAAAGTATCACAGGTTCTAAAAATTATTAAGCAGCACAACAGTTTCAACACTGATATTAGCTCAGCATATTAGAATGATTTCTGAAGAATCATGTGACACTGAACACTGGAGTAATTGCTGATGAAAAGTCAGCGCTGCGTCACAGAAATAAATTATATTCAAGGTATATTAAAATAGGAATCCAATATTAGAAATTCCAATAATATTTCTGTATTTTTGATCAAATAAATACAGCCTTTATGAGCATAGGAGATTCCATTAAAACTTATTATGTATAGTAATATTGTTACAACTCAAAATAACTGTTGAAAGCAGTGCTGCTTGATATTTTTGTGGATACATTTTTTTTTTTTCAGGATTCTGCATTTATTTGAAATCTTTTGTAACATTTTAAATGTGTCCTTGCTGAGTAAATTTTTAACTGCTTGGAAAAAGTATCTCGCTCTCTCTATGCAAATGCATATACCTTAAAAAATTAATAATTTAGTTTATACCAGAGCTGTTAATCCATTAAAGGGGTCATATGATGCGATTTCAAGTTTTCCTTTCTCTTTGGAGTGTTACAAGCTCTTGGTGCATAAAGAAGATCTGTAAAGTTGCAAAGACTAAAGTCTCAAATCCAAAGAGATATGTGTGTGTGTGTGTGTGTGTGTGTGTGTGAGGGGAACAGGGTCACATCACAGGAGAGTGAACTGTCTGTCAGAAATCATAGCACATCAGCTGTCTTAACCGCGGCTTGTGTACTGCATCATCACTGTGTCTGTCACGCGACTCTGTTCCTCTTTCGGGCTTGAACTGATGGTAAAACTAATGACATTATTAATTATTAGTCTTGATATTTACTTTGAAAGCTGAAGCTCGCCATTATGGTAAGGGGCGTTACATTTCCGACGCGTGCTTATGTTGTTCGGCCAATCACAGTGCATTGGGTCAGCTGGCCAATCAGAGCAGACTGCGCTTGTCAAAGGAGGGGGCTTTGTTGAAAACTACGTGTTTGAGAGAGGCAGGGCATAGAGGACCTACAATGTTCACTATTTGAAAAATAATGTGTTTTTTGAACATTAAAGCATGTCAACATATTCTGTTACACCAAATACACAAAATAATGATCTTTAAAATAGCATCATATGACCCCTTTAAAGTTTGTTAAATGCAGGATATGCTGATTTAATCAAATGCATTACATTTTATTTGCAGTAAGCAGTAAATCATTGCATATACACCAGAAAAAAGTGGCTTTAAGTCCATATAATGATTTTTTTTTTAAATAATCCATTTCAGAATTGAGTTTGCCATCTGTCTGTCTGTAGATGCTGTTTACAGACGACATGTTCTTGTATTCCGTCTGTGGTATTTTTTGATATACTGTATGTTGGACTATATCTGCGGGCTCTCAACAACTGCCGTCAATTTAGCTGCTATTTCAAGCGTGAATTGTTTGAACAAACCATGTTCTTGAACTGGACTGGAGAGGAAAGTTTTTTGAAAGTTACAGTGTATTTATATAGTGCGACACTTTTATTTGAAAAGGTCAATTCTGTTTTTAATGATGACCCTTTTAAAGCATCACCTTACTGAAATATTCAAGGTAACATGATGACATTAAAATGTAATACTTTTATGTCATTGCAACTAGCTTGCAAGGACCACAAAAGGAGATGATTAGCAGAATGTCCCTGCTTCTCATCCACTTTCATTGTACAAAACAAAACTCAAACATTTAGCTAAGACGCTTATGTGTTCTATGAAAGATAGAAAGCTACATGGGTTTTGAAAGACGCCAGCAAGGAGAGTAATGCCACAGATTTGTTTTTAGGTCAAGTATTCCTTTAAACTTTAAACAAGTCTTTTGTATGCAGTTTCTTAAAGAGTATTTCTGTGCCTAATTCTTATTTCCTTTCGTTTTTTCCTTCCATTTTGGTTGAAGCTGCAGACAAGCTAAAAGGCTTGCTAGATATGCATCACAGTTGATGTACAGAGTGACTAAATGTGATTGTATTGAGTGATAGTTCCGGCTTCAGGATTGTGGACATTTCATTTCTCTTTTAGTTTTATCCTAGTCAGAGTTCTATTAAAGTCAGAAGGTTTTAATTCATGTCAGAGGATTTTCAGGTAAGCTGTTAAATGTCCCAGGACTGTGCAGTAGTGCTATTCATCTCAATTGAGCTTCTCTGCATGCTGAAGGTGAAAAATGGATGCCGTCACGTTCAAATGTGTGTTCCTAACACTAAGTGGCTGGGCACATCTGAATCTGTTAGAGCAATCATTGCATCATTCATTGGGAGCAAAGGCTTTGCTTTACTCAGCTTTGACTGATGGGACTCATTAGCCACTGCAGATTGTGAGTGTTACATTTACCTGCTATGAAATTTAGTAGGAAACCCTTCTCTCCTGCTCAAATATAGTTATATGTCCTTGTAAAACCACAGACTTTCAGTAATAGTTCACCCAAAAATAAAAAGTGACACCCTCAGGCCATTCAAAATGTATGGGTTTGTTTCTTCACGGGAACAGATCTGGAGAAATTACAGTAGCATTACATCACTTGCTCTGCAGTGAATGGGTGCCGTCAGATTAAGTCCAAACAGCTGATAAAAACATCACAATAATCCACAAGCAATCCACACAACTCCAGTCCATCAATTAATGTATTTTGAAATGAAAAGCTGCATGTTTGTAACAAAACAAATCCATCCATTTTGAGTGAATTATCTCTTAATATCCTTGAGATACACTTAAGTGCAAACAGAATATCTAGCGTAGCATTAGTTCTGGCAGTCACGTTAGTCGAGCTCGCATCAGCTGATCTCTATCAACCTATGGGAATACGACACCTATCTAAACATTCATATATAAGGTCCCTCAGTATTATCAGCAGTTTTCGCATTGCTCAATAGCTAATTCCCCTCCTCCATCCCCAGCTCCCCCTTTGTCAGTCAGGATTCAGCCTTCTGATTCTCCTTTGAATCAGACTAATTCTAAAATGTGTACATAACATTATTGAACTTTAACGATATCTGTGTTACATTTATGTTGGTTCTGTTTACCCTGGGGGGGTTATCGCTGCTCTCCCTGCTCTCATCCATGCTAGGCTGCATGGATGCGCAGGGAGTTCTTGCCCAGAACAGAACCATACTGCCAATCCAAACTGTATGCTAATTGTCAATCATCTTTGACGATAGTGGTCCTGACAGAAGTAATGTTTTTGGAGACTAAATTATAAAGTACTATACTATATCATTTATATTCATGTAATTTTATAATTCTATTGTCTTTGCAATATGGTTCAAGTGTGCTGCAAAATGTAGGCGACAAGCATTCATGTACTTTAAACTAATTTATATAACTTGCATTTCATATTTAAATATATTTGTAAATGCACATTTTATAAAGTTGCAATTTTGTGCATTTCAAATATATTACCTTTTATTTAACTAATGTAATATTGCATAAAACAGTTCAATTATAATCAAGTACTGAAAATGTAACATTAAAAAATAAGTGTACTTTTAGCATGACAAACAAATACCGGTAATTAAAACAATGTACTTTAATTTTAAATGTAATTATTTTAATTTGACATTATTAAAGTCACTTTGTAAAACACTTAAAGCACTTAACACTTAAGTGCACTTTAAGTACACTTAAGTGGCCTTTAATTTCATTAAAATTATATTAAAGGGAATTATATTTAAAAAACATACTTTTAAGATTTAAAGTACTTTAAAATTCAACACAATTAAGCACACTTCTTTTTTGCAGTGTATGAGGAGCTCTTATGTGGCATAGATGTGGGAGTTTCAAGCAATGCCAAAAGCAAAACAAACAAACAAAAAGCTATTTAGGCCACTCGTCTTGACCCATCCTCTCTTTGAGAGTGCATTTGAGAGCATGCACCATAAATCACAATAGCTCCACTAATGCCAGTGGGTTTTAAAGTTAACCTACTGTTTGCATTTCCTAGAAAGGCTATATTGTGTGTGTGTGTGTGTGTTGCAAAGTCCGGGTCAAATTCACCCTAGTGGCAATGCAAGTATTTGAAAGAGTGGAACAAAACGTAGTCCATGTGCCAGTATGCTCGAGTGAAGCCGAATGAAGCTGCATTCAAGGTCCTAAGTGTCTCCTAGAGCCACAGTCACGTTTCAAAAGTCAAATGTGGGATATTTCTGTTTGCAAACTATGTTGCAAAAAAAGTTAACTGTTAGCTTTGCCATTGATTTCTCAGTAAATGCCTGCATCACACAAACAACAGAGCATAAATTATGCTATAGCACGTTAAATGTAATGCATTTTAATTGCTTGCAATGCATTTTAATTTTTGCATGCATCCTCATTTTAGAATTGTGTCTAATTTTCAGAGCTCTGAATAAAACGCTGCATCAGTCAGGAATAGGCTGCTCATGACGTCACGCTGAGCTTGTGTCAAGAGTGTTTTGTCCTGTCCAGCAGAGCAGAGCGGACCAGCTCTCCCATCAGCCAGTGAGCAGCTGGCCAACCCATGGCAGAAAATACATTCTGTATGGAATTTTATACAACAGGAGATCCCAGATTAATTTATTCTAATGGATATGGATTAAACGCCCTCTTGTGGGTTGGAGTCATAAATCCTTATAGATAAATACAAAACCTATCTATCTATCTATCTATCTATCTATCTATCTATCTATCTATCTATCTATCTATCTATCTATCTATCTATCTATCTATCTATCTATCTATCTATCTGTCTGTCTATAATCTGACTATCTATCTATCTATCTATCTATCTGTCTGTCTGTCTGTCTGTCTGTGTATCTATCATCTGTCTGTCTGTCTGTCTGTCTATCATCTGTCTGTCTGTCTATCATCTGTCTGTCTATCTATCATCTGTCTATCCGTCTGTCTGTCTGTCTATCTGTCATCTGTCTATATGTATGTCTGTCTGTCTATCTATCATCTGTCTATATGTATGTCTGTCTGTCTGTCTGTCTATCTATCATCTGTCTGTCTGTCTATCTATCATCTGTCTGGTCATCTGTCTATATGTATGTCTGTCTGTCTATCTATCATCTGTCTATATGTATGTCTGTCTGTCTGTCTGTCTATCTATCATCTGTCTGTCTGTCTATCTATCATCTGTCTGTCTATCTATCATCCGTCTGTCTGTCTATCTATCATCTGTCTGTCTATCTGTCTATCATCTGTCTGTCTGTCTATCTATCATCTGTCTATCCATCTGTCTTTCTGTCTATCTATCATCTGTCTATATGTATGTCTGTCTG
Source organism: Sinocyclocheilus grahami (assembly GCF_001515645.1). Taxonomy (NCBI): domain Eukaryota; kingdom Metazoa; phylum Chordata; class Actinopteri; order Cypriniformes; family Cyprinidae; genus Sinocyclocheilus; species Sinocyclocheilus grahami. The sequence continues at coordinate 42,028 of NW_015506037.1, read as the reverse complement.
TCTGTCTGTCTGTCTATCTATCATCTGTCTGTCTATCTATCTATCATCTGTCTATCCATCTGTCTGTCTATCTATCATCTGTCTATATGTCTGTCTGTCTATCTATCATCTGTCTATATGTCTGTCTGTCTTATCCCTCTTTTTAATTATTTAAAACCTTAGAAGCTTATTTTGTGAATCATTTTCTTGATGTGTTTTGGGCTGTATTGATTTTGAACTACACTACAGTCATGAGGGCTACTTCATAAATTTAGTCTCAAACTAGACCAGTCAGGGAAAAACCGATAAGGCTGGTCTAATTTCAGACGCAGCTCAATGTTACATGTCATGTTTTGTCTATTTGACAACAAAGCCAGGTTCCCCAGAGAGCTGCAATCATGAGACTATTGTGGTCCGTGCTAAATCCTACAATGTGAAAATCTGCACAACAAAAATGTCAGTTTTCCCTTTGAGATGCTGCTTGTACGAGACTATGGCTGAATATGTCATGCGATAGGTCTTCAAAGTCCCCTCTGACGTGTTCAAGCTGTGGATCTCACAATAGAGATGTCTCTTTATGTAATCCGTAATGCTGGAGCCTCATATCCATCACTGGATGAAGAACACGCCCTTAAGCTGAAGGACATCTCCCTAGTTTTGTCATTTGAGAATTGTCAAAGTAGGGCGTGCAGTATTTGTGGTGTGCTGATATGGCCTCAGATGACCTATCGGGTGTAGTTTAATCTGTCCAGATTTCAGCCACTCCTTCCTGGAATCACGTTCACACCTGCTTAGAAGAATAACCTAAAAGCAGCCATTCAAGAGGTAAATATCAACACAAGAGGACAGACGATAGGGAACAGATTGAACATTAGACTCCAAAAACTAGATAGAGGAAAAAAATCACAATTGAGATTTCGGTTTCTTGTATATCTCAATTGTGTCTACTAGACAGCAGTGAGATTAAATTTAGAGTTTTGTTTAAATCCTCTGCTTCCCTTTTCTTTCCTGAGAAAAAAAAACAGTCATCTCGTATGTGTGTCTGAAGAGTTCTCAGCAACTTCTCAAACTGCTCAGATTTGACATTAAAAATCAGATATTTCAGTATGAATTTATTTAAAAAATTACTGTAAATGCGAATATTATTTATTTTACATGAAACTCTCGTTTAAGACTAAATCATGATCCACATCCTACTTAAAAAAAGTTCAAATCAGACATTGATGGTTTTAGTGCCCAAAACCCCTCTAAAACCACTCAAGACAAGCAAACCAGTTTAGGGTGGTTTAAAATATGTTTTATGCAGGACATACATTTAATATCTCAATACTTTTGCATTGTCAAACAATTGTCTTACGTATATATACACTAGCATTCAAAAGTTTTTTTATGTTAAAAAAAAAAAGTCTCTAATGCTTGCTACGGCTGCATTTATTTGCTCAAAAAATACAGTAAAAACAGCAATATTGTGAAATATTATTACAATTTAAAGTAACTGCTTTCTGCTTGAATATATTTTAAAATGTAATTTATTCCTGTGATGCAAAGCTGAATTTTCAGCATCATTATTGATGAAAACCGTTGTGCTGCTTAATATTTTTTTGGAAACCATGATACTTTTTTTCAGGATTCTTTGATGAATAAAAAGAAGAGCATTTATTAGAAATCATTTGTAAGATTATAAATGTGTTTACTGTCACTTTTGACCAACTGAATGCATCCTTGCTGAATAAAAGTATTCGTTTATGAATTCTTTTAAATATCTTACTATATATATATATATATATATATATTTATTTTGTGCTCCACAGATGAAAGACATAAAGGCAGTTTTAAACAGGTCGACAAAACACGATGGTGAGTAAATTGACAATTTCATTTTTGAGTAAACTATTCATTTCAAGTGTGTAACCAGTTTGGTTACAGTCCAAATGAAAGTCTGTTTGATTAAATTCATTTTAATGTTATGAATATTTCGTTCTCACATGTACCATTCCATATAAAAGCGTTCACAATTTGTTGTGTTGTTTTTAAAATATTCCTTCAGCTTTCTATTGTTAGTTTTCACTGACATTGCAGGGAAGCAGCAATATGGCACATTTAAGGAACAGTTTGCACAAACTACGGTGTTTAAAAAAAGGTCTACCAGCTGTTGAGGAACAAATGTGCTGTTTCAGAACAGCGTTGTACTCGTCTGGAAATCATCAAAAGTCCTAACTTTTCAAATAGAAGAAAGTAGCAACAGTATTCATGTTGGCATGTTTCGAGGCCGTTTCAAGTTCGATTAGGGGAGTGCTGGGGTAACACTGCAGTCTAATACTTGAGGCACCTTCCATAAAAGCCAAATATAGTTCCATCGATCCATTGACGAAACCTCGAGACGGACGTGTAGACGCCGGGGTACTGGGCATCAGCACAGCCATTGCCCCAGGAGACGATGCCATAGACACGGCCCTCACACACCAGCGGCCCTCCAGAATCACCCTGCAGAAAAGACAATCATATATTAATATGATTTTGGACAGGGAAGTCAGATGGTGTGTGAGAAGAGTGATTGTTGAAACTCACAACGACACCAGAACATGTGCTTTCACAATTACTTGGGTCTTAAAAATTGAGCATTACGTAGCAGATTGAAGGCGAGGGGTTGAAATATATAGATTTACAATGTCAGCCAAAATATATTTTTATTTTTTATTTTTATTTTTTATTTTTTGCACTGCCGTTCAAAAGATATGTAAGCTAAATTTAGTTTTTTTCATTGCTCAAAAGTGAGAGTGTAAAGATATTTATAATGTCGCAAAAGATTTCGGTTTCAAATAAGTACTGTTCTTTTGAACTTCCTGCTAAAGAAGCAGCAGTACAACTATTTTCAACATTGATAATAATCAGAAATGTTTCTTGAGCAGGAAATCAGCATATTTATTAGAACGATTTCTGGCGGATCACGTGACACTGAAGACTGGAGTAATGATGCTGAAAATTCAGCTTTGATCACAGGAATAAATTATATTTTAAAATATATTTAAATAGAAAACCGCTCTTTTAAATTGTAAAATTATTCCACAATTTTACTGTTTTTATTGTATTTTTTATCAAAACAAATGCAGCCTTGGTGAGCATAAGAGCCAACGTTAAAAATCATACAGACCCCAAGCTTTTGAACAGTAGTGCATTTTTATTCATTCATTTTGTCTTTAATTAATACCAGATATTTCTAACCTGACTGAATAAGATTTATCACACACATTTATTTATTTTATATTTCACAAGATAAGTACAGTGCTAGTTAATTAACGAGTTGAGCTCCACTTAGGTTTGAAAATGTTTATATAACTGGATAGTTTTCTTTATTTTATTTTATTTTTTAATTAATTTGCATCTGATAACTAAAGTAAATAGCCACACATTTCTAAGTTTAATTAGACCCAGTCAGCAGTGCAACCAATTAAATGTATAAGTTGTTGGCAAAAACAGTGAAATCCAAATAATGACTGAATATAAGACGACCATGTTCCTGACAACAAAGTCCAGTAAATCACTAAAATTGTGCTAATAGTTACCAGTAGTTTATTCCAAGAAGTTTTTTATTCCAAAATACCACTTATTCATAAATAGAAGATTTCCAGCAGCATCAGAAAAAGTCCAGTCCATTGTCCTGTGCCGGTCACATTAAGGTAAGTGCCTGTGCAGCATTAATCGATTGTCTCACCTTACATGCGTCTTTTCCTCCTTCGCTGTATCCTGCACAGATCATATTCTCAGTGATGTTTCCATTAAAAGAGTCCGTGGCGTTACACACTGTGCTGGACACGATGGGCAACTTGACCGTGCGCAGGGTTGCAGGGATTCCTCCCGTTGGAGTGGTGAAGCCCCAGCCGGACACCATGCACACGCGACCCACGGCCACCATAGCGTCCTGCCGAGGCAGCGGCGCCAGAGACACATAGCTGTTCACATAGATGGGAGACTGCAGCTAAACGGGTGAGAGAAAGGGAAAAATTAATGGTGCACATAAAGCATACAATAAAATTTGGCAAAATGACATTTTGATTGGAAATTATGCACAACAAGTGATATTTGCCTTGATTTTACTTTTATTTTATTTTATTCACGTCATGTTTTATAATTTTACTGAGGACAAAATTATTATGGTGGAAATGGAAGTGTGGGACAGTTGTAATTTGTGTAAAAGTTCACACAAAAACATTGATTTATTATTATACATTTTCAAAACGTGTATTTTTCAATCCAATTTTTGTTTAGCTTAGCATGGTTTCTGATGTAGTAAGTAGATTTGTTTCCCCATATTTTAAGATTAAAAGGGTCTATTATATTATGTTTTTACATATATACTAAAATTGAAACATCTATGCTATACTGTTATACTAAAACTGTTATGCTTTACAAAAACACATTTGTTAACAATTGACTAATATGAGCTAATAATGAGCAATAGATTTATTATACTATTTATTAATCTTTGTTAATGTTTTAGTTCATCAAAATACAACTGTTTGTTCATGCTACAGCTCATGTCCAAGAAATATTATTAACAGATAAAACTTTAGATTTTCATAATTGTAGTATAGTATTAGTCAATTAACGTGAACTTCAGTAATGCTTCAGAAGTATTTTTCTATGGTTAGTTCATGTTCACTAATGTAGGTAACTAATTTTAACAAATGAATCCTTTTTGTGAAATGTTATCAAATTATATAGCATAGTAAATTTTATATAAAAGTATAGAATTTTAAGTTTACAATTAAAACTTTAAAGGTGTAAAACATTCATGCAGTATTGTTGCAGCACTGATTACTGAGAGACACATCCATCACTTGATGTAATATGACTTGATGCCGGAGCGTTGAGTTCATTTTATATGCATGAAAGGAATCAATGATTCACAGCTACTGACGGTTCGGTGTAACACAGGAGCATTGATTCCACTGTCTCACCTTAATGAGCATGATGTCTGCGTTATTGGTGGCTTTGTTGTACTGCGGGTGAGGTATTAAAACATGAGGCCTGCGGAACTGCTCCGTCCCCTCATATAATCCCACAGAAAAATCTCCAGCCACGATCCTCATGTTTGCCGCCCTAAAGACACAAGACTGATTTTTAACTCGAGTTCAAAAACTCAACTTTTTTTTATTGTATTTTACTGTACTTCTGCTTTAAAATACACTGTAATATACCGTCACATTTATGGTTTTTGGAAATAAAAGCCATGAATTATCATACATTATCAAAATTGTACATTTCCAGAAATCACATATGATTATTTTTACTTTTCCTTATTTTTGTTATCAGTAATGTACTTTAGTGTGTTTTGTGCTACGCTTTCTGATATTTATTTCTGTAGTTGAACTCTATTCTGTTCTTTTTTCCACCTGTATTATCCAGATTTTGATAACTCAAGTAGCTCGGTATATTAACATTATATCAATTAAAATATACAGTTATGAGTTATAAAATGCAGCCTTTAAGTGCCAATATGTCATCCCATAATGCCTGAACCATATTTTTACTGTGAATCGCTGGCAACCCTGTCTGCCCGTTTTTTAATACTTAAAAAATGCTTGCTGGTTTAAGCTGGTCAAACTGGTGTTCAGATGGTTTTTGATGATTGATCAGCTGGTCTCCTAGCCTGAGTAACTAAAAACAGCCTGACTAGTCTAAACCAGTCTCTTAAACCAGCTATGATCAGACTGGAAGACCAGCTGTAAAACAATAATATATTATGTAAAAATGTGTGTGTGTGTATATGTGTACATATTTGTTAATACACACACACACACACACACATATTGTTACGTAAACTATTTTTATTATTATTATTTGTGTAGTTTGTGTAGTATTACTTTTGTGAAGTATTTTAAATGATGGAGTACGGCGCCGGGACGTATCCACCCACGATACGGCCCTGTATCACATCCTGACCTGAGAAACAAACCAGCAGACACGTGAATTCACTGACAGCATCTTCAGTCTCTAGATGTTCCTTTCACATGCGCGCACGTGGAGGCCGCTCTGACTCCAAACCTTTGTCTCGGAAGGAGAGAGTGTAACTTAAGGTTGCTAAATTTGTTTTACAGTCAATACCGAACAATGCGACATAAACAATATGGGATTTTCCCCCCATCTAAATCTGTCCGCACAAGACTATCATTTCCTAACATGTGCGTCACGAACAGATGATTCGCGTTTGATTTGACTGGAGACTGGAAAGTCATCTCTGCTCTATATGTTGCCCTTGGGCATATTGATCGACATTTAACAATTAGGCAGCTGTATATATAGGTTACAATATTAGCAGGCCTTCATTCTGCCCGTGTGAAACACGTGCATGCTGGATTTGAATCTATTCTGCAACCTTGATTGAATGACCTTAGACCTCATGAGGATTGGCAGCAGTGTGACCTTTATCAGATTGCTTTATGAAGCTCTCAACGTGAGGAAATCCTAAACGTTAAAGGGCACAAAGCGTTGAATTCCCCGTACATGAAGAGGTTATGTACTTCTATTGTTTGCTGTTTATGTCGTGAAGTAGCGAAAAACAGTAAACAATGCTGAACGTCAGTGTTTATGGATTTAAATTACAGCGTTTGGGGATTTAAACGACTTTGTTGTGATTGTTTATTATTCAGCGCGATTTGACGTTAGATTCCAGCATCTGATGGATTGATTAAGATTTTGTTTGCACATTCTAAGATTTATAATTGCTTTGCAGGGCTATTTTTCGTGTTGGTAATGAAAAACGATTTGTTCGGGCTTCTTTGGATTTCGTTCAGTGAGCAGGCTGTCAGGATGAAGGGCACATCCATCAATGAAAATAAACTTTTAGTTAGTCCTCATGTCATTTCTGCACTAAATAAATCCCAACACGGACAAAACTTCAGCCAGACATCTAAAATAGCTTAAAAATGAACTACCCAGTATTAAAAGTCAGATCCCAAAATGTCTTCTATAGCAATCTTTATTTATTTATTTTAACTTAGGAAACTTGCCATTATTATTTTACAGCGTCGTTTTAAACATCAGTGTGTTGATCGCTGTCAAACGATTAATCGTATCCAAAATAAAAGTTTTTCTTTACAAAATATGTGTGTGTGTACAGTGTATATTTATTATGTATATATAAATACACACACATGCATGTATATATTTAAGAAAAATATGTTAGATTTCTATATTAAATATACTTATATTTAATATAAATTATACAAATATAAATATATGCATGTAAATATTTTCAAAATATATTCTGTATGTTTGTGTATTTATATATACATGATAAATATACACAGTACACACACATATATTATGTAAAGAGAACTTTTTTCGAATGCGATTAATCACGATTAATCATTTGACAGCACTAAAAAAGTTTGTATTGGGTGACTTTGGGTCTTTTTCTCCGGAGAAGCATTAGCTAACTCATATTGGGATCTTTGACTTAATATTGCAGAGTTTGTTATTTTGACAAATTGTAGCACATTTCTTTTCAAAGTCGTGAGGAGACTTCAGTAAAATCTAAAATTGATAGCTTTTTTATTAAATATGTGTAAAATATATATATTATGTTATAGAAAGATGATAATTTGTCAAATCTCTTTTCTTTTTCTCTTGAGATTTTAAAACATTTTTTATTTTATTTATTTTATTTTTGTATTACATTTTTTTATTGCTGTAGGTTGACAGATTGAATCTATAACACTGCAATGTGCCATCAATTTATTTCGTGTTTTTTTTTAAATGATGTTATTATTATTAATATTATTTTAATTATAAAACACATTGTAAAATCAAAAAACAGACGTTGTAAAATTATTATAATTATGTCATGTTATTATTCACATGAAAATTCATAGCAAGTCACCCAGACCTTTTTTTTTTTACAGGATTAAGTGTGTTTTTGCAGTAAAAACTTCATTACAGATCATTGCTTTGCTCAAGGTACAGTATACGACTGCTCCACAAGCCACAACACTCAATGCCGCTATACTGTGTTAATGCACTGAAAGGATTTTGTAGGACTGAAGTATAAATCTGTACTTACAGCTCACCACGAGGAGCTCCAGGAGAACACAGAGCAGAAGCAGCGGCAGGTTCATACTGATGGAGACGCAGACACAGAGACAGACACATCCAGAGGTGCAGACCAGACTGAGAGGAGCTTTGCTTCAGGTACTCTGATTCCTCACCTGAGGAAGGATCACTTCTGCATTCTCGGGTTTCCTAGTTCCTATTTCCGTCTCCATGGTCACAATGTCGTCTGAGAGCGGGAACAATATATAATTGAAGCTTTCTTAACCGAACCTGTGAACTTTTGTTTTGGGTTTGATTTAGGATCAGTACAAATGCATACGTCACATGCTGTTTGCGTCATATCGCAGATTCAATTCTGCAGTTAAAGAATCAGTCAGATTTACTGTAGCTTTTATTATTCTGTTTTATATAAGGCTTTTTGGTTTATATTACTAATGCTTTTAGTGGCCCCATAAAGTATCTAGAGACTTAATTCAATTTACACTGTCATTTCTTTAAAAATGTCCAAAAAATAAAAGTGTAATTTGAAATCAAATGATCCTTTTGGTCATTTTTCGGAGCAATATTACCAGTTATATATACATATAACATTTTTTTAATATACAATTTTCAGTCCCTTTTAACTGAACGTTATTAGAAATAATTTGCACAATTTCAACAAAACGTAATCTACAACTCGAAACGAACAGAATAGAAAGAGATTTAAAATAAATAAAATAAAAAAATAACCAGTCAAAAGTAATTGCATAAAATGGCTAAACTGGATCATTTGATTTCAGATGACATTTTTATCATTTTGAGCACCTTTTAACAGAAAACTACCAGAATTTTTCACAATTTAAAACCCCTAACCTACAACCCGGAATGAAATAATAAAAATAATTTTAAAAAATTAAATAATAAAACAAAACAAAATAAGTTAAAAGCAGTGTTATTTTAGTATCTTTGGGTTTTGTTAATATTTTGAATTATATTTCATTTTTATAGTTTCTGCTTTCATGTTAATTTTACTTAAAGTTTTAGTAATTTTGCTGTGTTTTTGTGAATCTTTTATTTTTTATTTTTGTTGTTTTAAATATGTGTCAGTGTAGTTTTTATTCCTTTTCTTTTCAGTTTTATTTTTTATTTTTTTAGTACATCAAGTTGAAATGAAAATGAGAAATGTTGCCTCGGAAGCTAGCTAAAATAAAATAAGTTTACGTTTTTATATCTTATTCAAGTTAACATTTGTTTTATTTTGATTTTTTATTTAATTTAAAATGTTTATATATACTGTGTATATATACTGTGTGTGTATATATATATATATATATTAGTTATTGTGTATATTAAAACACATTTAGTTTATTAGTACTATTACAGAAATCTGACCTGTTTTATTGATTTTGACTGACAAGATATACATCACGTTATGTTTATTTATTAAAACTGTGTAATCCAAATGAATGGGAGTTTTATATGCAATTCCAATACATAAATCTTGAATGTAAGTATTTGTTTGAGTGTTGCTGTAGAAAGACTGAAGACCAACCTAAAGTCATTTTTTGGTTATTTTTTGTTGTTTTCTAAATAAAATCATCCTTCATAAGGTAAAGAACATTCTATGAAAATGTAACCTCGGTATCTTTAATATTGACTGAGTAAGACAATGTTAAAGATTAAAATCATAGTAAAATTAATGGTTGAGATCAAACTTTGATGCTTGTTATCTCATAATTACATTTTGAGACTTTAGACTATATATATATATATATACACACACACACACACACACACAAACATTTTACTTACTATATTTACATAATAATAATAGTTTTCAACTATATATATTTTCGAATACAATAAAACATTACAAAAAATTCTGGGTGCCAGTGAATGCTTTTGAACCGCTTTAACCAATGGACCAACAGAAAAAAAATCCCCATTAGATCCGGCTGCTGGGAATTGTGGGATTGCCCCAGATCTGGAGCACGGATCATTAAAAATGAAGATGCGGATGAAATGGCGTGATCTCTGTGACCAGTGTTAGCTATCAGTGCTGACCTCTCTATCTACCGGTACGTCTCATTTATTGTGTCTCTTTCTCATGGCTGCTTCCCCCGGGTGCTGACCGCTGCTGTTTTTATGCCTTATCTGTTGTTCTGCTCTCTTGATTCTACCACAACAGAGCGATTAGCCCTCTTCATCACCCTCCTCATCATCGTGACATGATGTCTCTGGCTTCTGTGTTAGATCCGCTGCTCCGAGCCCTGCAGGGTCCTGTCATGTTTAATGGAGAGTTTGGGGACTGTTCTGTTGTCAGTGGACTATTAATCATGGCTTTGGCATTCATTAATAACTGACCTCTTAAATTGGATCTTTCATCCATACAGTTGTCATGGTAATTAGGGGGACAGTGATGTCACAGCACTGCTGAGATTCCACATTGTGGGAGCGTTGGCAAGAATCCACTAAACGATTCAATCTTTTATTTTATAGAATCTGTAGTTTTATAGTCTTTTATAGCAGTTTGAGAGCGATACCTTTAGATGTCAAAATAAATCAGATGTTCTGTTTTTCATTTTGTTTTATTTGATTATTTTCACCATTTTAAAATTCGACATAATATGGAATGATTTTAAATGACATTCACTGGAGATAACAAACCACTAAAGCTGATGAGCTGTTTTTGTTTTGTGTTGTGTTTTGTTTTGTTTGACATTCGTTAGAGTCATCTGAATAAATTAACAAACAACTAAAGCTGATTACAGGTTCCAATTTTATTTTATTTGCAAAATGACTTCTAATTCTACATAATTATGTGGAATACATTTAAATTACATTCAGTGGACGTAACAAACAACTAATGATGAACTATTATATTATTTTATTATTTTTTATTTTTTTCACTGCAGACCATTTTAAAGTTCAACAATTATGTGTAATAACTTTATACGACATTCACTAGAGTTAACAAACAATTAAACTGATGACCTATTGCATTTATTTTATTCTACTTTTTTAAAAATACGAGCATAATTTAATTGAAGTAGTTGAATTAACATTCATTTAATTATTAATTTTTGCTCTTTATTAAAAAATCGCAAGAGAATATAAAACCATAGCTTTTGTGTTAAATGAGAAAAAAACGTTACACAATGAAACAACTGACCATATTTGCTGTAAAAACACTGCATAAATAAGTAATTCTACTATAAGCAAAGTTTTCATACTGATGTATCAAATTAACCAAATCAGACAGTATTGAGACACTCCCCAGACAACCTGATTTTATCTTCATATTCAGTAAAGCTCCTATAATGTCAGACTTTTCCCACGAGTGATTCTAAAGCTGTTCTGTAAGCTGCCAACCTTTGTTTTTGAGAAAACTCCCACAGTCTGAGTGGGTGTGAGATGGAGGATGAAGGAATGAAGACAATAATATGGTGTGAAGTGGGATGTGTTTGCGGGGAAAACCATGTTGTCAGATTAAACAAAGAAACTAAAGGTAAATAAATCTAATTCTTTTGTTGCATATATAAATATAAATATATATCTGGGAAATAATGTGTTCATTATGTGCTCATCCAACAGAAAATAAAGCACTGATTAAAATGTACGAAAGGAACCGAGTCATTATATTCGAGTTACAAATGTCGCAAAAGCTTAAATCTGATAACCATATTTATCGTCTATCATAAATAGCATCCACAGAGGAAAAGATATTAGTCTGTTTCTAACAGTATTTTATTAAACTGAAAGCAAATACTTTAAATCATCTAGGCGTTACCTAATAAACTCGTTATTTCATCCATAAGCACATTGCTTATTAAAATGCAAACATTTACTTGAACTATACTGCAAAAAATGGATTATCTTACTTAGTATTTTTGTCTTGTTTCTAGTCAAAATATCTTAAAATTCTTAAATCAAGAGTATTTTACTTACCCCACTGGCAGATAATTTTACCTGTTTTAAGCAAAATGCACTTAATTTAGTTTTTTCCCCTGGGAACAAGACTAAATATCTTAAGTAATTTGGCTTATCTAGTCAAAGTATCTTGATTTAAGAATTTTTTGATATTTTGACTAGAAACAAGACAAAAATACTAAGTAAGATAAGCCAGTGTAAATAGATCCTAATCGACTTTACCTTGCTTTAATGTCATACTTTATACAGTATATTGTTCTGATCTGGTTAGAATTCACTTATAAAGAGTCTAACTCATTAGTAATGTCAGATTCTGGTTTTGAAAAGCCCTTTTTGTATCAGGATAGCATACAATCAATCGTGTGTAATTTCCAAGAAAATGATGGGGGGGGGGGGGATCTTAAACTTTTTGTTAAAAAAATTTTTGATCATGTACCCCAAGCTT
>NW_015506037.1:11192-29474 GCF_001515645.1 Sinocyclocheilus grahami | reverse complement strand
GGGGGGGGGGGGGGGGATCTTAAACTTGTTGTTAAAAACATTTCTGATCATGTAACCCAAGCTTGCAATATTTTGAAACGCTGTTCATCTGACAACACCCACAGTACTTGTGTTTAACGCTGCCATTGAAACGAGTGAACAGGGTGTTGTTCTGAACCTCCAGCACACAATAAGTCATAATAAAGAGCGCTGAATCAGATACGCATGACACTGAGGGACTTCATCTTTGTCAGGTAATAGGTCAGTATCTGTTATACTGTGGGATAGATGCACAATTTGTTGTTTGACGGACAACAGCAGGCCCGCAAAAGCACTGGATAGGGTGTCAGTATAAAAGGAGAGAAGTACTGAAATCAGCAGTTGGGGGTCATTCAAAGCTTGGGAGGTGAGGAATTATCACGGGTGAGTCTTCACATATTTTATTTCCTTTTTCCTCCTCGACTGTCTAATGCATTAGAACGTCTCGTAATAGCCATTGAATAGTCAAAAACAAATTGCCTAAGTGACATGATCTTGTGATCAGATATTTCTTCTGCACTCTTGAACTGTATCAGGTTGCTATTGTACAGTCTTGAAGGACGCAAGCAGACACACAGACTTCAGCATTGAGAGACTCGTTTTCATTTATTACAGGCTTTCACAATATTTTGGACGCTTCTTTTTTTACAGCGCTGACAGAATGGCTCAGTTATTGTGGGCATTTCTTGTGCTCGCTGCAACGATTAAAGGTAAGCAATGCAATTCTTCATTAAAAGGCGATTATTTGACTCAAAGAGCTTAGAATTAACATATGTCTAATTCATTAAGAAGTCTATTCCACATTAGAAATGTCAGGATATAGCATTCAATAAAAAGTCATGATGTTAAAGGCACATTTATAATTGCACATGTAAGCAAACATAATCATAATTAAGCTAAAATAGAGTTTTAAACACAATGATATCATGGTATGTGGGTGTGGCTGGGATTGCTTAATAGAAATGGCTCATTTTAACATCATATAATCTATAAATATTCTTCTAAAATGTTGGATATATAGCCTAAATATGCAAAAAGTGTATAAGATATTTTCCTTTTTTTTTTAAATTTTTTTTTTTATTATTGACTAGATACATTGCCGCAAAGGATCATTGGGGGTCAAGAGGTCGTGCCTTACTCTGTCAAATACCAGGCGTCTCTTCAGGTTGACAGGAAGCATTACTGTGGAGGAACACTCATTCAGCCTCAGTGGGTGTTGACTGCTGCCCACTGCTGGAGACCGTACGTCCTGAAGCTCGCTTTTAAAATTACTTAGTAAGTTTTATATAAATAGAAGGAAGTTATTTAATTAGAAAATGCCCTGTATGTTGTATTGTATTTGGATGGACAGGGCCAGTGTGATTCAGGTGGTGCTGAGTGAACACAATCTTGCTGTAGAAGAGGGATTTGAGCAAGTGCTTAACGTGTCCAGAGTCTATAGTCATTTTGCCTACAATCCAAAAACTTTTAACAATGACATCTTGCTCGTTAAGGTAAGAAACACATAACAAATACTAAAAATGACTGATTCTGTGGTGCAATTTGAAGACTTTGTCTCATTGTTAAATACTGACATGATATATACGTGAAGAATCCTGCTACAGATTAGATTTTTTTTGTTTGTTTGATATTAAAATAATTTCTTCCATATCCCAGTTTAATGTGCAGTGATTGATCAATAAATATTGATCAGTTTTTGTTTTACAATGTTTATTTAAATTTGAAAGCTGAAGTATTAATTTAAATAGAAATATTTAAAAAATAGTTTTTAAAAAGTCTATTTCTTTTAACAAAAAGTATGCCTTGTCTTTATCAATTCCATATTGAAATGTGAAATGTTCCACATCAGTCAAGAATATTTTTGTATGCATTACAGAAATCACACAAGTAATCAATATTCAGTTTTACTCAAAACACAGCTGAGTTTTTCAAAACACTGCTGTTTTTGTTCGAGTGACTGACATGTCAACGTCTAGCTTAACCAATGGCATGAGCTTTTGGGTGAAAATCTCAAAATCTCTTTGTTTGCCCAATGGCAGATGGGGAGAGGCTTTGGGGAAACCTGTTTGGAAACTGCCATTATTTTCAAGATTTTGGTGTAAATTGCACACCTCACATGAAGACATATTTATTTTTTTCTCCCAGCTCAGTGTTCCAGCCCAGATTAACGCTTATGTTCAACCGGCCACACTGCCAACCATAGACACGCCTGAGTTATATGGAGGAACCAGCTGCACCGTGAGCGGATGGGGAGTGACACGAATATACAGCTTCTATCTGTCACCGATTCTGCGTGCAGTGGATGTGTCGATCATGAGCTACTGCCAATACTACTACTACTACAGAGTCAACGACAACATGGTTTGTGCGGGCTCTCGCTTCGGGGGAAAAGACGCCTGCCAGGTAATCAGAGGTTTAAATGCAAATGAGAACTTCCACAACCCTGGTGGCAGCAAATGGAATAGAGTGCAACAGGTCCTGCCCACTTTTTCAAAGTATTTTTCTTATTTAACCAAACCATCCAGCTACGAGATGAATCCCAACATTACAAACTTTAGTAAAAAATTCTATTGATATAAAACTATTGATTTAAAGTTGTCGATTATGTATATAGAAACAATGTGTTTTTTGTAGTGTTGGGTTCGAGTCCACCAAAGTCCAAGTCCAAAATGTGCCGAGTTGGACTCAAGTCCGAGTCCAAAAGGGTTGAGTCCGAGTCGAGTCCAACTAAACCAAGCTTGTTTTAACCTTTACAACTAGAAAAGGCAATGCCAATTTAAATGTAACAAAAGCAAACCTCTGTTGCATCTTTGATTTCACATAATCTCATAATTTGTGTTCTGCTCAGCAGACCTAAAGTAACAGAAGTTATGGCTGACTTGATTTATGTATTGTGACATATTTCAGAGTCAGCTGTAAGGACCTTTGAAATAACGTGAATCATTTGGCGAAGTGGTATGGACATGTGATGCAGTCAAGACATGCCTTGCACACGTTGAACGTTCATCAACCAATCAATAGGCTACTACAGAAACAGCCAATACAGACATTTAATCAGAGGTTCAATTAGGGCTGGACGATATGGCCAAAATTTATATCACGATATATTTCTTAATTTCGGTCGATACGATATAATTCCGATATCGATATGAACACTATTAAAAAAGCCTCATAAAAACGTCCAAGATATTTTAAATAGTAAAAATATTTCAAAATGTTACTGCTTTTGGTGCATTTTGGATCAAATAAATGCAGGCTTGGTGAGCAGAAGAGAATTCTTTAAGAAACATAAAAAATCTTGCAGTTCAAAAACCTTTGACTGTTAGGCTGGTTATTCTTATAGATTGAAATGTGCATTAGCCAGGATAACGAGTATGAAACATGCTCCGAGTTGCTTCAGAAAACAAAAAAATAGAGCAACAACAAAAGCATGTTGCTGGAAATGGGTTTATTATTGAAAATGTAAACTGCTTGTCTGCCAGCAGGAGGCGCTGTGAGAGCGGTGGAACTAACGGTTTCTCCAGTAATGGCTGTAAACATGAGTGGTACTTTATCAGATAAAAATACCATCTAAACTATTCTGAAGACAGTCGGTTCCCTTCAGAGATCCATTCATATAAAACACCCGCTCCGTGTTATGATTTTAAAGCGTGCAGTGCTCGTTTATTCAACGAAGTCAAACGCCACAAATAAATCAATGTATGGGAAACACTGGTAATGTATATCGAAATATCAGAAATGTGTTTAAAAATCATATCACCGTTATTGAAAAAAATTATATCGCGATACATATTGATATTGAATTATTGTCCAGCCCTAGATTCTCTGGTTCACACTGTGGTTTCAGGATTTTGAGGGGTGCATATGTTTATGCAAAGCCTACATCTTATATCAATTGGCAAACTGTAAAATAAGTTGAGAGAGTCCTCTGCTATGAACAAATGCTGATCAAAATCATTCTAGATGCTGCAGGATTTTTAAAATCAAATGTAAGACGTGTTTGAAGACGTGACCTTTTTTAAGACCTACAAAAATTTGTTTAAAAATAAAAATGAAAACCGTATGAGCAGGGTAGGGCAATGTCTTATTAAACTGTAAAATTACTGTAAAAACATGATTTACAAGAAATTATTTTTAAGAAAAGGGATGAGTCAGATGTATAAATTATATTATAGGTTGAAGTTCGCATTAGTCTGAACAAAAACTGCAGACGGGCTGATTGAAAATGCAAATTGATTATCTGCCAGCAGGAGGCGCTTTTGGAATAGCATAAATACAGTGGTTTCCCTGGAAACGGCTGCACACAAAGCAGTGCAGCACTCATAAATGCTTCTTTATCAGATAATAATGAAGATGCCATCAAAATTTTTCCGAAGACAGTCAGTTCCCTTCAGAGATGCATTCATATAAAAACTCCCGTGCTGCATCACTGCTTGAAGTAGTATAAGAAAAGTGTTTAAAAATATAGCCAATATTGTTGGAAATGTACGAGGAAAGTCCACTGATGTGTTTGTTACCAGTGCAAGCCCCGGTCCAATTTAACCCCTGTATTTAATTAAGTAATAAATGTAAAAATAAATAAAATATCCATTCTACTAAAGTGATTCAGATGAGAGCAGGGAGTGATTTTCTCTTTTTCTTTTGTTGTTTGATTAACATTAATGACACAGCAGCAGGTTTACGCTGCTGTCGCTTTAATGCCGGGTTCAGACTACACAATATTTTTGTCGGTCACGATAGTCACTGTGTCAGATTACACGATTTTGACTCCTAAAATCTTGTCGTGTCGTGGACAAGAAACATGTCAGACTACACTTTGCTTCCCGACCATTCATCGCGTGCCGTCTTTACTGACGCGTGTGATGTCATCAAGAAGGCGGAACTAGTGACTGACTTCCGAAAACAAGAGTGTAAACATTGCTGAAGCGCTTCCGCTATAGTTTGCCAGCATTTTTCTTTCTTTGTTCTGTCGTGGTAGTCCCTCGATGATGATGTATACAGGCAGGAGTACTGTTGCCACAGCTCCACGAACCTTTCCTTCATCTCATAATTCCACCTAGCAGCACCATCATCTCTCCTTCGTTTTGCCATGTTTGAAACCTGTGTATGAAAGAGCTTCTGTGCTGCTATTGGTCAACATCACCTATGTGACAGAACTCGTCGTGGACGACGGGAAAAAAATTAAACATGCTAGTCTTTCTGTCATGCTGTCATGAAGCATCGCAGACGCGGAATCGGTTGCCGTCCACTATGACACACTACACGAGCTGAAACGATGGAATCTTGCATCCCGACGCCCATTGTCGTTTACGAATCCCCACGACACCCTACGTCAAGCAAATCGGGCTAAAATCATGTAGTCTGAACCGGGCATAAGACGATGCACAGATCAAATATTTCCAGCTGTTCAGGTTCACTTAAGACATAACCGACTGCATTTACGTGAATACTCTCCAAGACAGCCATTTTGACATAGCTTAGTGTATTTGGGTGTATAGCAATAACACGCAAAAGAGAACTTAATTCGACATTAACGCGCGTTCTGTGAGAGCGCTTTGAGTGTGTGCGCACCAAGCGGCAACCTTCCGGTCTCTCTCTGAAACCAACACGGAAGTGACTAAAACTGCAATTCATCGACTGGCTGCTAGAGGCTGGCTCCAAAAGGGAGTCATTCCCATAGACTCCCCATGTTAAAATGCCCAACTTTAGAGCAGAAAAAAATGTGTTTACAGCCTGGTACTAAAAGTGGTTTTGGTCTATATAGCTAATTTTGCCCTTCATGACAACTGTGAGGGGGGGGGTGAATTTTTTTATAACTCATCCGTTTAAATGATATTAAGCCTTAAAGTTCTGCATAATTAAGGCCGTGGCCACTTGAGTGACAGGTGGATCGCCCCTGCTGTCACCGCCGTCGAGCTAGGTGGGCTTTGCCCATTTTCGATTATCCGGAAGTGACGCGCGGTAACGCACTGCCAAGATGGCGACGGCCCGCTCCGCCCACTTTGAGCTTCAAAAATGCTCTTCGGAAATCTACGGGTGACGTCACGGACACTACATCCATGTTTTTATACAGTCTATGGTGCGCACATAAACCTGGCTGCTTTTAAGTACTCGCAAGACTTAAAAACACATGCGAATACTGAATGTAACTTTTGTGATAGTGCATCCGGTCAGTGACTGTCAAATGGCCCTGAGCTGGGTTGGACTCTGAAATATTTTTCGCAAATATGCATCAGAGTCCGTGACAAGTCCAAGTCCGCTAAAAGTTGTACTCGAGCTTGTACTTGAGAGTTTTACTTCTGGAACCCAACTGTTGGAAAAAAGATCAGATTTTCTATGATTTCTATATATTTCATGATTAATTCATTGTGTTACTTGGTGTTTCTTTGTAATTGTTTGTGAAATGTACTTAATTTATTTCTATGCCATTTTTAGTGCACAAAAAGAAACTGATGTTACTTAAGAAAATAATTATTAATAATAAACAATCATTATTTTGGGAGTTTTAATTGGTGCAATAAATTCTACTTCCAAGTACTGATGCATGCACATTATCGCATCCAGAATCTTATAGATGCATATTTTGGACACTAAAAAACATTAAATACTTAAATTAACTTTATTGGATCTTTTATATCATTATTTTGGCCCACGCCTGTTTAGAGACACTTTATGAAATATACAAACTATAAGCTGGGTTGTTTAAAGTTGTTCAGAGTTTAGTTTGACCCCTCAAACACACCTGTATTTTCATGGCAGTCTGCCATTTCCCTAATTTATGGTGCCAAACAAACCCTCCCAAGGGTCCTGCCAAAGGGTTTTCTGGACATAAGGCGTTCTGGGAATAAGGGTGCGGTCCATTGATGACAATTCATGGAGACATTAGATATACTCAGATATGGCACAGCTTTTCAGGGCTTTATGTTCAGCCTCTTTATGTTAGTGTAAATCAAGGTGAGATAACTTAATTTAGTTACACAATAGGTAATATTTACAGCTTTGCAGGTAACGAGAGTGTCCAGATGGTTTCGGTATCAGTGTTTAAAAATGCTTTTAAGATTTCCCTTTGAAGAATGGAAAACAGAAAAAAATGTAATGTAAAAAATAATCTGTTTTTGTTCCATTTTTATAAGGATAATGTCATTTGTGATGGAGAAAAATGTATTAAATAAAAACATGTGAAATACATTGATCTTTCTTCTTTCACAGGGCGATTCAGGCGGTCCTCTCATTTGTGATGGGACTTTAGAAGGCATTGTGTCTTGGGGAATCGGCTGTGCTCTTCCGTACTATCCTGGAGTCTACACAAAAGTGAGAAACTACAGCCGCTGGATCGACTGGATCATCAACTCTGACAGCTGAAATATAGGTTCAACTGAATGTGGGAGGGCTTTCCTTCAATCAGAATTAAGGAAAAGGTGTACTTTGGCAATAAATCCTGCTTCAAGTACTGATGCTTTCACGTTATTGCATCCAGAGAATCGATAATTATAGATTAACATGCATATTTTGGACTCTAAAAGCATTAAATACTTTAACTTTATTGTATTTTTTATCTTATGTCCAAGCCTATTTTCACTATATATATATATATTCACACGAATGCTTGAAATTAGTTTTGAAGATAAATATAAACTGTGCCAATATGAATTTCTTTAGAAAACTCTATTCTATGTAGTTTTTCTAAATGTTGGAAAAGATAGAAAAGTCCTTCAATATGATTTAAAAAGCATCCCAGGATGCATCTGTTTGATGGAATGTCCTGGAAGAAATCTAGCTGTCAGTAAGATTGATGGAACTGTCACAGTTTAAATACATAAAGTTTACAACAAGCTCTTACCTGCCTCTTTATTATTGTCATATGAGTCTCTGAACTCTGGACTGGGTAAACAGAATGATCTTTACTCATCCGTCTGGTTACTTGCAATTTGTGCATTACCTCAATTAAATATTTTCTAGTACTCGTGAGAATAAATGTTTAGACCACATTTAGGTAAGTGAAAATGTTTTGTTCATTATGTTGACGGTGCTCTGTCTAATGATTGTCAGAACGCTGCAATGCACAATCCTGTTCGTGGAATTTCACACCTTGTCATCTATATGAATTATTAAGTAAATGGGAATTTTGACATTGCTGCACCAAATTACTCCATGCTAAGTGTCAAAGAGTCATTGCATCACTGATTTCCTCCTTAGTCACACACAGATACGCACGCACGCGCGCACACACACACACACACACACACACACACACACATTAACTTGTGACTTGAAGCCATGAAGTGCCTGGCTGTCAGAACAGAGTCTCCAGTCAGCAGTATTATGAATAGCTGGAGCACAGAAGTGCTTGTTCGGAAATCTCAAGAAGCCAAAGAACAGGCGTATTGTCCCTACAGCAAGTTCAGAGTTGGAGCAGCTGTCTTAACAAGCGATGGAACTGTTTTCACAGGTGAGGACACTCTTAAAAAATATGTCTTTGCTATTTGAAACTACAAATATATACAGTATATAACATTCAAATGTCTGGGGTTCTTGAAGTGATTTAATGTTTTTGAAAGTCTTATCCTCACCAAGGCTCTATTTATTTGATCCAGTAAAAACAGTAATAATGCAAAATATTATTCTAATTTAAAATAACTATTTTCTTTTTGAATATATGTTCAAATGGAATTTATTCCTATGATGCAAAGCTGAATTTTCAGTACCATTACTTCAGTCTTCAGTGTCACATGATCCTTAAGAAATCAATTCTAATATGCCGATTTGCTGCTCAAGAAACATTTCTCATTATTATCAATGTTGAAAACAGGTGTGTTGCTTCTTGAATGAATGGAAAGTTCAAAAGTACAGCATTTATTTGAAATAGAAATCGTTAGGCTCATAAATGTCTTGACTGTCACTTTTGATTAATTAAACGCATTCTGTCTGAATAAACGTATTCATGTCTTTTAAGAAAAATCTTACTAAACCCAGACTTTTGAATGGTAGTCTATGCATTAGTTTTGTAGCTATATTTTGTGTCTGTTTTTCATGGTTCTTCAGCATATGATGATGTTTAACAGGTTGCAATGTAGAGAATGCATGCTACTCTGCTGGATTGTGTGCTGAGAGGACTGCAATCTCTAAAGCTGTGTCTGAGGGACATAAGAGCTTCAAAGCCATCGCAATCGCCAGGTAATTCACTATATGGCTATATGTATGTATTGGCTGAAGTATAAGTAAGTAGTGTTGAGTAATGTTCCTTAACTGACTTTTGTGCAGTGACCTTGAAGATCGCTTTATTTCTCCATGTGGAGCCTGTAGGCAGTTCATGAGAGAGGTCAGTTCTTCTCAAAATAAAATCACGCAAACGGATCATTTTTTATTGTTTTGTTATTACTATAATTCACAAAAACATAGAAGTTGTGGCTTGCGAAAACAAGTCATCAGGGAAAACCAAAACACGAGTCAGCAAACTGCATGTTTGGAAATAGTTGGATTTTGTGAAACGTAAGTGTGGCTTAGAATTTAAAAAAAGAAATACAAAATAAAATTGCAAAAGAATGTGAGTAATACACATAATTTTAAGCTTCCATTGATACTGTCACTTAACAGACTGGTTATGTCATCTCATCTGTCTTACAGTTTGGCTCACAGTGGGACGTTTATATGTCAAAATCTGATGGATCTTACAAACTGATGACAGTGGAGGAGCTCCTGCCGTGTTCATTTGGCCCTGATGACCTGAGGGCAAGAGAAAACCCTTAGACTTTTGACATAAAGCCATAACAGGCAGGGATTGTAGGTGGGGGAGTGAATGTACAGCGCTCTCTCCCACCTTCAATACCACGACTGAGGTGTCCTTGAGCAAGGCACTGAACCCCCAACTGCTCCCCGGGCGCTGCAGCATAAATGGCTGCCCACTGCTCCGGGTGTGTGTTCACGGTGTGTGTGTGTGTGTGTTCACTGCTGTGTGTGTGCACTTTGGATGGGTTAAATGCAGAGCACTAATTCCTAATATGGGTCACCATACTTGGCCACATGTCACTTCACTTCCACTAAATGTATTGAATTGATGTATGGTTATATTATTTTCCAATGAAAAAATATAAATGTGTAAACTAATAAATAGTAGGCCTATTGACTTGATCTGAATTGACTTGTGGTTAAATCACGCCATATCTTAATTACCGTAATTACGAGATACCAACTTGTAAAAAGCGTTCACGTCCTCGTAGAACTCGTAATTACAACTTGTGAACTGGGAGTTTTCTGAGAGCTGCGGCTTGTACCACGTAAGAAACCACGGCTTGTAACCCGAGAAAAATGGCGGCGCTTTCAAAGAAAGCTATTACTGCTCTAAAAAAAGGAGAAAATAGATACATATACAGATGTACTATAATATAAAAACATATTATGTATCACCGTCATTAATAATAAACAACAAACAAATGGTTAGTAATTATTTTTACCTGACATGCTTTCTGTGTTCTGCAATATTTAGTAGTAGCATACAAATGTAGCGTTATGTGTTTTACAGCTGCCAGTAACTTAGGCTTAAGTTACAAGTAGACGTATTTAAATATAAATGGCTTTGCCATCAAAAGAAGTTACATTTTGAAATATATTACAATCAGAAATTTCACAATATTACTGTTTTTACTATATTTTTTAATCAAACAAATGCAGCCTTTGTGAGCATAAGAGACTTTTTTTTCAAAATCATCAAATCTGGGGAGGAGTTCAGAAACAATTCTGCTGCATTGAAAGTTCGCAGACACATGTAGCCTCAGTTATCCTTAATGGGAGAAGTTAGGAAAGGACTTTTCCTAGAGCTAGCCTCCTGGCCAAACTGAGCAATCCATGTAGAAGGGCTTTGGTTAGAGTAGTGACCAAAAAGCAGATGGTGACTCTGGTTGAGCTCCATGATCAAATAAGGAGACTCCACCGATCTGGGCTTTATGGTGGTGTGGCCAGACTCAATTCTGTCCTCAGAGAAAACACATGATAACCCACTTTGAATTAGCAAAAAACAAGATCTCAGACTGTGAGAAACAAGATTCTCTAGTCTGATAAACCTCAGTTCTGAGCATCATGAGGAAACAAGGCACTGTTCATCACCTGCACTGTACCACACCAACAGTAAAGTGTGGGGGTGCTTTTCAGCAGCAGGGACAGGGGGACTAGTCATTGTAGAAGGAAAGCTCAATATGTAAAGGTAGCCTAAATGAAAGCCTAGTCCAGAGCATTCAGAACCTCGGACTGGGCAGAAGGTTCACCTTCCAACAGGACAATGCAAGAATAGCTTATGTACAACTGTGTGAATGCCCTGGACCAGCCCGAGCCTGGGCTTGAACCCAATCAAACATTTATGGAGAAACCTGAAAATGTCTATCGGCCCTCATCCAACCTGACAGAGCTGAAGAGGTGAGGAGAAGAATGGCAGATAATTACCAACTGCAGATGTGCAAAGTTTGTGGTATCATAACCAGAAAGAATTGAGACTGTGGTGCTTAAACTAAGTACTGCGTTACTACATACTTATGCAATGTACTTATTTCAGGTGTTTTTTTTTTTAAATAGCGATGTTGTCACAAATCTGTTTTTTGTTTTATCATTATGGTGTGTGGAGTGTAGATTGATGTAAGGAAAAGGTCATTTAAAGCAGTTTAACATAAAGCAACAACATAAAACTTGAAAAAAATGAATACTTTTGCAATTCACTGTATATTCAATATAAGGTTTTTTCATGAATGCTTGAAATTAGTTTTGAAGGTACAGTGGTGGCCAAAATTATTAGAACACTAGTATTTTCACCAGCTAAAAAAAATGGTTTTAAGTCTTTGGCTGAAGAATTCTTGAAGACGAAGAATCTTTTGTTGTAGTGTGTCAGTAGGAAATATCAGTTTACATTTCCAAACATTCATTTTGCCATTAATTGTAATAATCCAGTGAGATTTTTGTTAGCACAAAGAGTCTCCAAGATGCTTCAAGAAACCTACCTGCAAATCTACATGGAAAACGCAAAATATGGTCACACCAAATGGTGATTTAATTGAGTTATTAGAAGTTAATTGATAAAGAAAATCTATTTATGACATGATTTTTGACAGCAACCTCATTTTACAGCATTTTTACTCAAGTGCCTAAAACTTTTAACAGTACTGTAGGTTTCTTGAAGCATCTTGGAGACGTTGCCACAGTTCTTCTGGATTTAGTCTGTCTCATTTCAGACAGACTGGATGATGATGGCAAAACGAATGTTTGGAAATGTAAACTGATATTTCCTACTGACACACTACAGCAAAAGATGGAAATAACTGACTTAAAACCATTTTTTAGCTGGTGAAAATACTAGTGTTCTAATAATTTGGCCACCACTGTAAATATAAACTGCCATATGAATTCTATTAAGTTTTTAAAAATGTTGAAACAGATTGAAAACTCCTGTCAGTTTATTTTTTAAATATATAAAGTTACTTGTCTATATATGGCATTCCTTCTGGAATGAATAAACAGGATGATCTTGACTCATCTGTCTGGTTACTTACAATTCTGTGAATTATCTCAATTAAATATTTTAATATATATTAAAGTGTAAGTTGAGTTTTTTTCATTATGTTGAGTGCTCTGTCTAATGATAGACAGAATCCTGAAAATTCACCTACACCTTGTCATCTAGGTCCTACATGAATTTTTAAGTAAATGGGAATTTTGACATTGCTTCACCAAATTACTCATGCTATGCGTCAAAGAAGCATTGCCTCACTAATTTCCTCTTTAAACAGTCACACACACTAAGTTGTATCATGTAGTGTCTGGCTGTAAGAACATAGTCTCCAGTCAGCAGCATTATGAGTCGCTTTAACCCAAAAGAGCTTGTTCAGAAAGCTCAGAAAGCCAAAGAACAGGCGTACTGTCCCTACAGCAAGTTCAGAGTTGGAGCAGCTGTCTTAGCAAGCGATGGAACTGTTTTCACGGTGAGGACACAACTATTTCAACTAGTTAAGTGTTCTTATACATGTGTTTTTATTTGAATCCTACAAATACAGTACATACCATTCAAAAGTTTAGTTCAGTAAGATTTAAAAAATATTTTTGAAAGAATTCTCTTATGCTCACCAATGCATTTTTGATCAAAAATACGGTAAAACGTTAATATTGTGAAATACTGTATTACCATTTAAAATAATTTTTGTGATCAAGAAACATCAGTGTTGAAAATAGTTGTGCTGCTTAATATTTTTGTGGAAACTGATACAGTCTTCAGGATTTTTTGATTAATAGAACGTTCAAGAGAACAGCATTAATTTGAAATAGAAAGCTTTTGTAACATTTTAAATGTTTTTACTGTCACTTTTGATCAACTTAATGCATCCTTGCTGAATAAAAGTATTCATTTCTTTAAAGGAAAATCTTACTGACCCCAAACTTTTGAATGGTATCAAGCACCAATAATAGGCCTACATACTGTATACCAAATAGAAACCAGACAGGCAATATGAGACATGAGTTTATATAAAAGTCTACAGTACTGTTTTCTTAACAGGTTGTAATGTAGAGAACACCAGCTATCCTCTTGGACTGTGTGCTGAAATGACTGCAATCTCTAAAGCTGTCTCTGAAGGATATATCAGCTTCAAAGCCATCGCAATCGCCAGGTATTTAAATATATAGCTATAGTTAGGTCCATATACTGTATATTTGGATGCTGACACAATTTTCATAATTTTGGCTCTGTATACCACCAGAATAAAATTAAACTGAAACAATCAAGATACAATTGAAGTGCAGACTTTAAGCTTTAATTCAAGGGGTTGAACAGAAATATAACAAAATGCTTAGTAGAACCATTTTTATACTTTATTTTATACTACCATTTGATATTTTCAGGGGGCTCAATTGTAATTGGACAAATAAATATAATCATAAATAAAAATTTTAATATTTTTTGTTGAGAATCCTTTGCAGGCAATGACTGCCTTAAGGCATGAGCTCATGGACATCACCAGAGACTGGGTTTCTTCCTTTGTGATGCTTTGCCAGACCTTAAATGCAGCTTCAGTTGATGTTTGTTTGTGGGTCTTTCTGCCTTTAGTTTGTCTTCAGCAAGTGAAATGCATCCTCAGTTGGGTTGAAATCAGGAGATCTACTTGGCCAATGCAGAATAATCCACTTTTTTACCTCTAAAAGGTTGACTTTGCTGTATGTTTTGAGTCATTGTTCATTTGTACTATGAAGCGCCACCCAATAAACTTTGCTCCAGAATCTGGGCAGAGAGTATATACCTATACACTTCAGAATTCTTCCGGCTGCTTCTGTCCTCTGTCACGTCATCAATAAACACCAGTAACCCAGTGCCACAGGAAGCCATGCACGTTCATGCCATCACACTGCTCCACATGTTTCACAGATGATGTTGTATGCGTCGGATCATGAGTTGTTCAAGCCTTCTCCATACTTTTTTCTTCCTGTCATTCTGTTGATCTTAATTTCAGCCGTCCAAAGAATGCTTTTCCAGAAGTGGTCTGGATTTTTACAGTTTTTTTTGGCAAAGTCTAATCTGGCTTTGTTTGCACCTGGTGAACCCTCTGTATTTGCTCTTGTGAAGTCTTTTCTTGATTGTAGACTTTGACAGTGACACGCCTACCTCCTGGAGAGTTTTCTTCTCTTGGCTGGATCTTGTGAAAGGGTTTTTCTTTACCATGGAGAGGATTCTCCGATCATCCACCACTGTTGTCCTCAGTGGACGGCCATGCTTTTTTATGTTGCTGAGCTCACCAGTGCATTTATTTTCTCAGAATGTACCAAACTGTTGATTTGGTCACTCCTAATGTTCCTGCTATCTATCTGATGGATTTGTTTTGATTATGAAGCCTATCAATTGTCTGTTTCACTTGTATGGAGAGATCCTTTCACTGCATGATGTGGGTTCAGAGCAACAGCTTCCAAATGCAAATGGCACACTTAAAATCAACTCCAGACCTTTTACCTGCTTAAGTGATGTAGAAATAACGAAAGAGTAGCCCACGCCTGACCATGAAACGGCTTTTCAGTCAATTGTCCAATTACTTATGGTCCCTTGAAAAAGGGGGGAGGTACATATTAAAGAGCTGTAATTCCTTAGCCTTTCCTCCAATTTTGACGAGAATACCCTCAAATTAAAGCTCAGTGTGCACTTTAAGCTCATATTCATTATATAACTGCAACTCAAATATGTTTTGGTCAGCAGCTAAAATAATAAAAAATTGTGCCTGTGTCCAAATATATGTACTGGCTGAAATTACTGTTGATTAATATTGCTGTTATGACCTGTCTTTTTTGCAGTGACCTTGAGGATTGCTTTATTTCACCATGTGGAGCCTGTAGGCAATTCATGAGAGAGGTCAGTGCTTCTAAAAATAAAATTATGCAAACAGATAATTATTACTATTTATGAAGACATACAAATGTGGAGTTAAAACGTGATCTGTAAAAAGTCGTGAGTCAGCAATGACAAACTGCATTTGGAAATGTCTTTATAAATTTAGGTGTGGCTTATAACAAAAACAATTACAAACGAATGTAAGTATCCTAAAGCACTAATCATGTTTCAGCTTCCATTGACACTGTCACTTAACAGACTGGTTATGTCATCTCATCTGTCTTACAGTTTGGCTCACAGTGGGACGTTTATATGTCAAAATCTGATGGATCTTACAAACTGATGACAGTGGAGGAGCTCCTGCCGTGTTCATTTGGCCCCGATGACCTGAGAAAAGGAAAAAACCCTGTTGGCAATTCGAAATTGTAATAAAAATAAAGCTGTGTTACAAACCAGATGTGCAGTATAGCCTAGATTTAAAATGTTTTGAATCGATGTATAGCTGTATTATTTCCCAATTAAAACATATATTTATATAATATTAATAAATATATACTGATAAACAGTGACTATACTCTGAACTGTTGTGTGGTTAATAACTGACTCACCCCTTCGAACTTTTTATTGATACCTGTGTACTTTTATTGTGAAAAACCTTTCTTATGACCTTTATTTTGAAAGCGACATTTCACAGACCAATGAGCGTTACATAAACACTGTCCTTGAGTAAATAATGTAGGGAGAAGTTGGGTCGGTAACGGGCCCTGTTGTTCTCTGTTATCGTGAAATTTAGTTCTTTACTCGGCTCAAAATGTCAGTGAAACATGCTCTCGGTCGGGGGTTGGAGCTGGGGAGGTCGCTTCTCCAGCTGGGGCTCTTCAAACCAGCCGGCCGTGTGGCAGCGAAGCTCCGCGGTGAGCGGCTGCGTGTGACCCGCTCGACCCGCACCGTCCAGCCGCAGACCGTCCTGCCCGCTCGGTTCCGCTTCTTCCGCCGGTCTCTCAGCGGGCTGGCCGCCCAGCTCCAGTCCGCGGCTTTCAGGAGAGGGGTTGGAGGTGGTGCTCCCAGAAACAGAGCTGTTTTCCTGGCTTTTGGGGTGGGTTTGGGGCTGATTGAACAGCAGCTGGAGGAGGACAGGACAAGCGCTGCTCTGTGTCAGGAGATACAGGTGAAAAACAGCAACACACAAGAACACAACAATGGCGACATTTGTATATCTAATAATATAGCATAATAATAATTGAGCATTCCTGTAGCTCAAACAGTGGCATGGTCGTGTTGATTAACAGAGAAGGCATACAAATTTATTCGCTTTGGTAATAATAAACGTCTGCCAAATGCATAAATGTAAAATAATTAAGTCATTTAAATGTATATGGCTTCGCCATCACAAGAATAAATTACATTTTAAAATGTATTAAATAGAAAACAGTTATTGTAATAATATTTTACATATTACTGTTTTTTACTGTATTTGTTTATCAAATAAATGCAGCCCTTGTTCCAAACTTTGACTAGTAATGTATATATTATTATAATTTAACGTATAATATTACACTTGTTATATTAATATAATATTATTACAATGTTGCATTCTTTACTCCTTGTTGCATAAAACACTTATTACATGTAACATTGTGATATTACGTTCACAGTAAGTCATAAATGTAATTGAAACATAATTAAGAAAACAACAGGTTATTAGTTAACCTAGTCTGATTACAAAATACTGAACAGTAACAATTTTATGTTTTACATGTCATTATCTATCGCATCAGGTTACTACTTTCTTCTAAAGTTCATTAGATCTAGTCAATTTTGCACAAGCACACATGCAAATGATATGCAGAGCGTATTATAAATATACGCACATTACAACATAGCAATTGTATCCATAATGCATTTATCATTTGTCAGAAATGCATGTTATTACATTGGAATACAACTTCTCTATTCATTTTCATTTAAATAAATTCAAGAAAAATTGTCAGTTGCAATTACATGTGTATTTACAGGCTTGTTTACATGTTTTTCCACAATGGTTTTTCGATGTAGGCCGTATTCAGAAAGAAGAAGTTCCAGACCCCTCTGAAGTCTTTTTCATTGGGGGACAAGTTGGAGGACTATGTGATTGGGAAACAGATCGGGAAAGGTTGCAATGCAGCGGTGTATGAGGCAGCGGCTCCATTCGCGGCCCCTGCGGAGAGCGGGAAGTGTTCACTGCTGGAACTCAACCAGAAAGAAACGGATGATGACAATAAGAAAGCAGGACCACTTCGATTCTCAGCTACACCCAGCTTTCCTTTAGCTATGAAAATGATGTGGAACATTGGGGTGAGAATTTAGAGTATTTTAGCATTCTATCATGGAATAAAATATATTCTTTTGGATTTTGTGTATAATGCATATACAATACAGTATTCCAGAATCCCTCAACAGCTTTTTCTAATGAACATTTGATACTGTTCAATAGGCTGGTTCGTCAAGTGACGCCATCCTTCGCTCTATGTCTATGGAGTTGGTTCCTGCATGTCCACAGGCCTTAACGGAAGAGCAAGGAGAGTTCGCTTTGGATGGGTGAGTTCATATGTAGACTTTAGCAGTACAGCATGGCCTTAAAATAGACTGAATCATTGCCAATGGCTTTGCTATTTTTACAGCCACTTTGGAAGGGTGCCTAAAAGACTGACCGCTCATCCCAACGTGATCACAGTGTACCGGGCCTTCACTGCTGAGGTCCCGCTGCTGCCTGGAGCTCAGGAGGAGTACCCCGATGCCCTGCCTGCCCGACTCAATCCACTGGGTTTGGGCAGCAATCGCACACTGTTCCTAGTCATGAAGAAGTGAGGAATCATGAAAGCACCCTGTTAAAAAAAAAAAAAAAAAAATATATATATATATATATATATATATATACACAG
>NW_015506037.1:3478-9057 GCF_001515645.1 Sinocyclocheilus grahami | reverse complement strand
GTGACAGGTGGATTGCCGCTGCTGTCACCACCGTCGAGCTAGGCAGGCGTGGTTTCAGCAACCACCCTCCACCCTCGTCCCGCCTCTTTGCCCATTTTCGATTATCCGAGAGTGACACGCAGTGACGCACTGCCAAGATGGCGACGGCCCGCTCCGCCCACTTTGAGCTTCAAAAATGCTCTTCGGAAATCTACGGGTGACGTCACGGACACTACATCCATGTTTTTATACAGTCTATGGTGCGCACATAAACCTGGCTGCTTTTAAGTACTCGCAAGACTTAAAAACACATGCGAATACTGAATGTAACTTTTGTGATAGTGCATCCGGTCAGTGACTGTCAAATGGCCCTGAGCTGGGTTGGACTCTGAAATATTTTTCGCAAATATGCATCAGAGTCCGTGACAAGTCCAAGTCCGCTAAAAGTTGTACTCGAGCTTGTACTTGAGAGTTTTACTTCTGGAACCCAACTGTTGGAAAAAAGATCAGATTTTCTATGATTTCTATATATTTCATGATTAATTCATTGTGTTACTTGGTGTTTCTTTGTAATTGTTTGTGAAATGTACTTAATTTATTTCTATGCCATTTTTAGTGCACAAAAAGAAACTGATGTTACTTAAGAAAATAATTATTAATAATAAACAATCATTATTTTGGGAGTTTTAATTGGTGCAATAAATTCTACTTCCAAGTACTGATGCATGCACATTATCGCATCCAGAATCTTATAGATGCATATTTTGGACACTAAAAAACATTAAATACTTAAATTAACTTTATTGGATCTTTTATATCATTATTTTGGCCCACGCCTGTTTAGAGACACTTTATGAAATATACAAACTATAAGCTGGGTTGTTTAAAGTTGTTCAGAGTTTAGTTTGACCCCTCAAACACACCTGTATTTTCATGGCAGTCTGCCATTTCCCTAATTTATGGTGCCAAACAAACCCTCCCAAGGGTCCTGCCAAAGGGTTTTCTGGACATAAGGCGTTCTGGGAATAAGGGTGCGGTCCATTGATGACAATTCATGGAGACATTAGATATACTCAGATATGGCACAGCTTTTCAGGGCTTTATGTTCAGCCTCTTTATGTTAGTGTAAATCAAGGTGAGATAACTTAATTTAGTTACACAATAGGTAATATTTACAGCTTTGCAGGTAACGAGAGTGTCCAGATGGTTTCGGTATCAGTGTTTAAAAATGCTTTTAAGATTTCCCTTTGAAGAATGGAAAACAGAAAAAAATGTAATGTAAAAAATAATCTGTTTTTGTTCCATTTTTATAAGGATAATGTCATTTGTGATGGAGAAAAATTTATTAAATAAAAACATGTGAAATACATTGATCTTTCTTCTTTCACAGGGCGATTCAGGCGGTCCTCTCATTTGTGATGGGACTTTAGAAGGCATTGTGTCTTGGGGAATCGGCTGTGCTCTTCCGTACTATCCTGGAGTCTACACAAAAGTGAGAAACTACAGCCGCTGGATCGACTGGATCATCAACTCTGACAGCTGAAATATAGGTTCAACTGAATGTGGGAGGGCTTTCCTTCAATCAGAATTAAGGAAAAGGTGTACTTTGGCAATAAATCCTGCTTCAAGTACTGATGCTTTCACGTTATTGCATCCAGAGAATCGATAATTATAGATTAACATGCATATTTTGGACTCTAAAAGCATTAAATACTTTAACTTTATTGTATTTTTTATCTTATGTCCAAGCCTATTTTCACTATATATATATATATTCACACGAATGCTTGAAATTAGTTTTGAAGATAAATATAAACTGTGCCAATATGAATTTCTTTAGAAAACTCTATTCTATGTAGTTTTTCTAAATGTTGGAAAAGATAGAAAAGTCCTTCAATATGATTTAAAAAGCATCCCAGGATGCATCTGTTTGATGGAATGTCCTGGAAGAAATCTAGCTGTCAGTAAGATTGATGGAACTGTCACAGTTTAAATACATAAAGTTTACAACAAGCTCTTACCTGCCTCTTTATTATTGTCATATGAGTCTCTGAACTCTGGACTGGGTAAACAGAATGATCTTTACTCATCCGTCTGGTTACTTGCAATTTGTGCATTACCTCAATTAAATATTTTCTAGTACTCGTGAGAATAAATGTTTAGACCACATTTAGGTAAGTGAAAATGTTTTGTTCATTATGTTGACGGTGCTCTGTCTAATGATTGTCAGAACGCTGCAATGCACAATCCTGTTCGTGGAATTTCACACCTTGTCATCTATATGAATTATTAAGTAAATGGGAATTTTGACATTGCTGCACCAAATTACTCCATGCTAAGTGTCAAAGAGTCATTGCATCACTGATTTCCTCCTTAGTCACACACAGATACGCACGCGCGCACACACACACACACACACACACACACACACACATTAACTTGTGACTTGAAGCCATGAAGTGCCTGGCTGTCAGAACAGAGTCTCCAGTCAGCAGTATTATGAATAGCTGGAGCACAGAAGTGCTTGTTCGGAAATCTCAAGAAGCCAAAGAACAGGCGTATTGTCCCTACAGCAAGTTCAGAGTTGGAGCAGCTGTCTTAACAAGCGATGGAACTGTTTTCACAGGTGAGGACACTCTTAAAAAATATGTCTTTGCTATTTGAAACTACAAATATATACAGTATATAACATTCAAATGTCTGGGGTTCTTGAAGTGATTTAATGTTTTTGAAAGTCTTATCCTCACCAAGGCTCTATTTATTTGATCCAGTAAAAACAGTAATAATGCAAAATATTATTCTAATTTAAAATAACTATTTTCTTTTTGAATATATGTTCAAATGGAATTTATTCCTATGATGCAAAGCTGAATTTTCAGTACCATTACTTCAGTCTTCAGTGTCACATGATCCTTAAGAAATCAATTCTAATATGCCGATTTGCTGCTCAAGAAACATTTCTCATTATTATCAATGTTGAAAACAGGTGTGTTGCTTCTTGAATGAATGGAAAGTTCAAAAGTACAGCATTTATTTGAAATAGAAATCGTTAGGCTCATAAATGTCTTGACTGTCACTTTTGATTAATTAAACGCATTCTGTCTGAATAAACGTATTCATGTCTTTTAAGAAAAATCTTACTAAACCCAGACTTTTGAATGGTAGTCTATGCATTAGTTTTGTAGCTATATTTTGTGTCTGTTTTTCATGGTTCTTCAGCATATGATGATGTTTAACAGGTTGCAATGTAGAGAATGCATGCTACTCTGCTGGATTGTGTGCTGAGAGGACTGCAATCTCTAAAGCTGTGTCTGAGGGACATAAGAGCTTCAAAGCCATCGCAATCGCCAGGTAATTCACTATATGGCTATATGTATGTATTGGCTGAAGTATAAGTAAGTAGTGTTGAGTAATGTTCCTTAACTGACTTTTGTGCAGTGACCTTGAAGATCGCTTTATTTCTCCATGTGGAGCCTGTAGGCAGTTCATGAGAGAGGTCAGTTCTTCTCAAAATAAAATCACGCAAACGGATCATTTTTTATTGTTTTGTTATTACTATAATTCACAAAAACATAGAAGTTGTGGCTTGCGAAAACAAGTCATCAGGGAAAACCAAAACACGAGTCAGCAAACTGCATGTTTGGAAATAGTTGGATTTTGTGAAACGTAAGTGTGGCTTAGAATTTAAAAAAAGAAATACAAAATAAAATTGCAAAAGAATGTGAGTAATACACATAATTTTAAGCTTCCATTGATACTGTCACTTAACAGACTGGTTATGTCATCTCATCTGTCTTACAGTTTGGCTCACAGTGGGACGTTTATATGTCAAAATCTGATGGATCTTACAAACTGATGACAGTGGAGGAGCTCCTGCCGTGTTCATTTGGCCCCGATGACCTGAGAAAAGGAAAAAACCCTGTTGGCAATTCGAAATTGTAATAAAAATAAAGCTGTGTTACAAACCAGATGTGCAGTATAGCCTAGATTTAAAATGTTTTGAATCGATGTATAGCTGTATTATTTCCCAATTAAAACATATATTTATATAATATTAATAAATATATACTGATAAACAGTGACTATACTCTGAACTGTTGTGTGGTTAATAACTGACTCACCCCTTCGAACTTTTTATTGATACCTGTGTACTTTTATTGTGAAAAACCTTTCTTATGACCTTTATTTTGAAAGCGACATTTCACAGACCAATGAGCGTTACATAAACACTGTCCTTGAGTAAATAATGTAGGGAGAAGTTGGGTCGGTAACGGGCCCTGTTGTTCTCTGTTATCGTGAAATTTAGTTCTTTACTCGGCTCAAAATGTCAGTGAAACATGCTCTCGGTCGGGGGTTGGAGCTGGGGAGGTCGCTTCTCCAGCTGGGGCTCTTCAAACCAGCCGGCCGTGTGGCAGCGAAGCTCCGCGGTGAGCGGCTGCGTGTGACCCGCTCGACCCGCACCGTCCAGCCGCAGACCGTCCTGCCCGCTCGGTTCCGCTTCTTCCGCCGGTCTCTCAGCGGGCTGGCCGCCCAGCTCCAGTCCGCGGCTTTCAGGAGAGGGGTTGGAGGTGGTGCTCCCAGAAACAGAGCTGTTTTCCTGGCTTTTGGGGTGGGTTTGGGGCTGATTGAACAGCAGCTGGAGGAGGACAGGACAAGCGCTGCTCTGTGTCAGGAGATACAGGTGAAAAACAGCAACACACAAGAACACAACAATGGCGACATTTGTATATCTAATAATATAGCATAATAATAATTGAGCATTCCTGTAGCTCAAACAGTGGCATGGTCGTGTTGATTAACAGAGAAGGCATACAAATTTATTCGCTTTGGTAATAATAAACGTCTGCCAAATGCATAAATGTAAAATAATTAAGTCATTTAAATGTATATGGCTTCGCCATCACAAGAATAAATTACATTTTAAAATGTATTAAATAGAAAACAGTTATTGTAATAATATTTTACATATTACTGTTTTTTACTGTATTTGTTTATCAAATAAATGCAGCCCTTGTTCCAAACTTTGACTAGTAATGTATATATTATTATAATTTAACGTATAATATTACACTTGTTATATTAATATAATATTATTACAATGTTGCATTCTTTACTCCTTGTTGCATAAAACACTTATTACATGTAACATTGTGATATTACGTTCACAGTAAGTCATAAATGTAATTGAAACATAATTAAGAAAACAACAGGTTATTAGTTAACCTAGTCTGATTACAAAATACTGAACAGTAACAATTTTATGTTTTACATGTCATTATCTATCGCATCAGGTTACTACTTTCTTCTAAAGTTCATTAGATCTAGTCAATTTTGCACAAGCACACATGCAAATGATATGCAGAGAGTATAATAAATATATGCACATTAAAACATAGCAATTGTATCCATAATGCATTTATCATTTGTCAGAAATGCATGTTATTACATTGGAATACAACTTCTCTATTCATTTTCATTTAAATAAATTCAAGAAAAATTGTCAGTTGCAATTACATGTGTATTTACAGGCTTGTTTACATGTTTTTCCACAATGTTTTTTCGATGTAGGCCGTATTCAGAAAGAAGAAGTTCCAGACCCC